>NW_016812218.1:90346-104416 GCF_001698545.2 Rhinopithecus bieti | reverse complement strand
AACAAATATTTATTTTTCATGGACAAAAGTTAATTAGAATAATAAAAGATATTAAATAAAGAGGATAAGCAAATCTCCTAATTTAGGAAAAATAGTCAAACACCATTAAAAAGATATAAATAAGATATGATTTTTATTGTTAGATTGGCAAAAAATTAGAGAATTGTGAATAATGAACTTACTGCATATTGTTTATGGGTTCAAACTGGCATAATCTTTCTAAGTAGAAATTTGGCAATTTAGATAATAACTCAATGGTATTAAGTGTGTGAATAATGTTAAAAAATTTATCCTAAGGAAATAAGTATAAAAAACACACATTAGCATTGGCTATAAAAGAAAGTATTAAAACTCAGTATTTCCACACATTAGGAGAGTGGATATAAAAATTATGGCCCATCCATATAATATGATACTGTATAGCTATCAAAAGTGGGTATACATATCCATACTTGGCATAGAAGTATAAACTTTTGGTGTGTGTTTTATGATACCATTTGTATTTTAAAAAGTGAAAAGACACTGTGTACACTTAGTAAAATAACTGACAGATGATAGACAGATAACATTAATCATGTTTATCTTCAGTAAAAATATTAAGACATTTTATTTAATTTTTGTTTTTTAATCTTTTACTTTAAATTCAAAGGGTTTATTACATGGGTATGTTGCATGATGCTGAGGTTTAGAAATGGATAATCCTGTCACCCAGATGATGAGCATAGTACCCAACAGGTAGTTTTTCACCCCAGGCCACTTTTCCTCCCTCCCGCTTCTCGTAGTCCTCGGTGTCTATTATTCACATATTTATGTGTATATGTACCAAACATTTAGTTCCCACTTATAAGTGACAACATTTGGCTTTCCATTCTTATGTATATTTGCTTAGGATAATGGCCTCCAGCTGCATCCATTTTGCTGTAAAGGACATGATTTTTTTTTTTTTTTTTTTTATGGCTGCGTACTATTCTATGTTGTATATGTACCACATTTTCTTTTTCTTTTATCATTGATGGGCACCTAGGTTGATTCCATGTCTTTGCTATTGTGAATAGCACTGCGATGAACATATGAGTGCATGTGTCTTTTTTGTAGAACTATTCATTTTCCTTTTGGTATATACAAGGTAATGGGATTGCTGAGTAGAATGGTGGTTCTCTGAGAGATATCCAAACTGCTTTCCACAGTGGCTGAACTAACTTGCATTCCCACCAACAGCATATAAACATTTCCTTTTATCCTCAGCCTTGCCAGCATCTGTTAGTTTTTGACTTTAAAAAAAAATCACCATTCTGAGTAGTATAAGACAGTATCTCAATGTGGTTTTGATTTGTGTTTCTCTGATGATACAGTGATGATGAGTATTTTGTTTATATGTTTGCAGTTTGTATGTCTTCTTTTGAGAAGTATCTGATCATGTCCTTTGCCCATTTTTAAACTGGATTATTTGTGTTTTGCTGGTTGATTTAAGTTCCTTGAATTCTGCATATTAGGCTTTTGCTAGATGCATATTTTGTGAATTTTTTCCCATTGTGTAGGTTGTCTTTTTATTCAATTGACAGTTTCTTTTGCTGTGCAGAAGCTCTTTAGTTTAATTAGGTCCCACTTGTCAACTTCTGTTTTGTTTCCATTGCTTTCAGGGACTTAGCCATAAATTCTTTGCCAAAGCTGATGTCAAGAAGGATATTTCCTAGGTTTTTGTCCAGGATTTTTATAGTTTGAGGTCTTACATTTGTATCTTTAGTATACCTTAAGTTAATTTTTATACATGGTGAAAGGTAGGGGTCCAGCTTTATTCTTCTGCAAATGGCTAACATCATTTACTGAATAAGTCCTTTACCCCACTGTTTATTTTCGTTGACTTTGTCAAAGATTGGATCATTGTAGCTGTGTGGCTTTATTTCTGGGTTTTTTATTCTGTTTCATTGACCTGTCTATTTTTGTACCAGTGCCAGACTGTTTGGGTTACTGTAGACTTATAGTTTGAAGTTGGGTAATGTGATGCCTTGGGCTTTGTTCTTCTGGCTTAGGATTGCTTTGTCTATTCAAGTTCTTTTGTCTTTCTATGTAAGTTTTAGAATAGATTTTTCTAATTCTGTAAACAAATGGCATTGGCATTTTGATAGGAGTAGCACTGAATTTATAAATTGCTTTGAGCAGTATGACCATTTTAATGATATTGACCTTTTAAGGACAGTTTAAAAACATGCTGGTCTCATTAAAGAAAATTTTCTAAAATTTCCTAAAATTGAAATTACTCAGTAATTCAATGAATTACTTGAGTAACAAATAATTTCATGCAATCTAAAAAAACCTAAAGAAATGTCCAACTGTGACTTTAAGATAATCAAAATTAGATTTTCCTTCATGATCCTGACATAATCAGGTGAAATCTTTTGAAGAGGTTCTAGAGTTCAGTGATTCATATTCTCTCTCTCTCTCTCTCTCCCCTCCCTGCCCCCATTTCTCTTCAACTCCCTCTTTCTCTTTCTGTCTTCTTATTGACTTTGAAGAAGCAAGACTCCATGAATTCCATACCTATAAGGTGATAAATTCTGCCTGCCAACAACCAGAGGAATCCTGGAGTCAGATTCTTCCCTGTTTAAGCCTCCAGGGGAGAATACAGCCTGGCTGACACCTTGGTTTCATTATTTATCTTGAAACCTTGAATGGAAACTCAGACCCAGACTGCTGACCTAGAGAAACGGGGTGTTTCAAGCCACTAAGTTTTTGGTAAATTGTTACCCAGCAACAGAAATCATGTATAGAAAAAAAATCTGAAAGGCTACAATAACAATAGCTTTTTCTGTGTACAAGAAGTGTCAGGGTGAAGTGGGATGTCATTAGTGAGAGTGTAGGTGATTAAATGGAACTTGCATTTTTTACTTTATACATACTATACTTCTTCCATACATAGTATTTCTCAGTTTTTAATTTAAAAGTAAATAAAATACTTAGAAAAGTAAAGTGCAGGTGATGATCTAAGGAAACCAAATCTAGGCAGATAAAAACTTATTTTTCTCATTATTTCAATAGGTGGTATGCAAATTTTTACTTTTTCAACACTGTGTTATGTCAGTGTCATCGCTCAAGGTAGTAGATTTCAATGAAGAACTATTCACAGTAAGGTGAAGGATTAGTGGAAACCCACTAGAGTTGTGTGAAAGGTTACTGGAAATCAACAATGAAAAATCCTAGGACTATCGAAAGTAAAGAACTGCTACTACCCACCTATACAACGTTACTAGAATTCAGAAGAACTATCCTCGTGCTGTCCAATAGGAGTTGTGGGCTTTGGTTGAAGAATATAACTGTAGCCCTGCAGAAAGTAAACAGAGATACTAAATATTCTGATCTTACTCTGTTTTTAAGTCTGTCTCCTACAGTTGCCTTTCATTTAACAAATCTAACCAGAAGGCAGGCATCAAAGGAAATACTGATGCAATACATAAAGATTAGCTTGGAGAGGCATAATCAAGGTGAAAAATGGATTTGGAAGGGCAGACAGGAGAATATGTAGAAAACCATTCCTTCTGCCCTTCACATGTACTGCTATTTTACCGGATCCTCTCAAAAAAGTTTCCACAACAATGGAACACACATGCACGCAACACACACAGATTTGCACTTGTTAACTACTACATAATTATTAGTTTCATTCATCATATTCTTGCTTGAAACGTATCATGGTGACTATCATCTGTGCATTTTATATAAAGTATTATAGAAGGGGAAATGAAATGATACAATTACATAAGTCATTGTTGTTATAAAGCCTGCTTCTCTCTGCTGGTTTAGGCAAAAATTGATAATGACTGCCAGGATATTTTATATGTGTTCCATTGACCTCTTTCCTTCTATAAGGATCTTAGCTAGACAGGGTTCTTTAAAAAGTGATGTGAACCACAGATCTATTCCTACATGATACAAATTCTTAAGGACCTGTTTTTACTGAGTTGACATAATTTTTTTTTTTGACAAATCTCTTGGCTAAGGGAATACTAAGAAGTGTCTCAATGAATCTCTTGGTTTCCAGGTGTAGTCTTCCTTGCCCTCATTAACTATCAAGGCCCAAATTCCTCTTGGAGATTGAAATAAATATCCTTAGCCAATATCTCTTTCTCTAGCTACTGGTTTAGAAAATGAGAGAACAAAATAGTGATTGCATTTCTTTGTGAAAATCTTCCTGTCCTGAGTTTTATGACCTTCTAATTCACCGAGCCCAAGGTCACAAATTATTTAAGTCATTTATTAGGTATAATCATAAGGCAGTCACTCTAAACACCATTTATTGGTTTGCACAGCTGTCCTGGTGGGCTTTGTGAGAAATACAACTCTATCGAGCCTATATTTTAAGACACATACCACATCCTGTGGTACCACACTGTTCCATTACTTAGTATCCCATGATTAATCAGCCATCATTAAAGATGACTGTATGTCAAAGCACTCTAATTAGTACTCAGTCTCTGTGGCTCATAGTGGCCACTGTGCCCACTTTTTCTCTGATGTTGAAGCACAACTACCTAGTGTCTGCTACTATAACTTCAATAGTCTCAAGGACATTAAAAGATATGGACTTCTTCTTAAAAGGTGTCATAGTGGTTTCTTTTTTCCCACCCATTTTGTTATGTTTGTTATTGAAAGCCTTCACATTTTTATTTTTCCTGAGTATGTGCTCTCAGGTAATTCAAGGCAGATGTTTCATGCTGCACTCCTTACAATTACAATTATAATCTTGGCAACTAAATGTTATAGTGTCTTGATCTTCCAATGTTTTGTCTCTTCCTGAATCTTGTATCCTTCAACCTGGTAATAATTTGGGAAATATGAAGTCATCCCATGCCACAGATTACCTGTGTCCTGTTTCTCCCTGCCAGATCAGTTTTCTGCACACTCTTCAGACAAGTAAGGAAGCCAATCCTATATACCAGTTTTATAATTCAATTTCCCAGTGCCATTTCAGTGTAATTCCAGATCCCTGCAAGTTAAGTATATTTAAATATGGCAATTTGGAAGAGGTCAACAAAGAGAATATTTATAAAGCTATGGGTAGGGTTATATAAAACCAAAAAGGGATTGCAAGGTATATTAAGACTAGCAACAGAAAATAGCTTACACCTCTCTAGATTGCAAAGGTCAAAGAACGTGGTTATTAAAAATGTTATAAGAGACAACCATCAATATAGATGAATATATTGTTCATCAGAGTGGAATAAATGCACCATCTCACTGTCCTTCTGCCTTCCAATTTTTGGCAGTGATTTTTATTACTTGACCTCAATAAGAAACCAAAGTGTAAGAGAGCACACTTTTGCAGTCTATAAAAGTTGGTTTCCTAGGGCATGGAGAAGGATGGAGAAGGGTGAAGAATTGGTCTGAAATAGCAAACAGGGAAAATACAGAAAGCCCATATTCTGAAAATTATTCCATTCTCATATACCTGAAACTGTTAGCAAATGCTTCTGGAAGAGAGGGTTTTATTTTTTTTTTTGTTTTTTGTTTTGATTTTTTTTTTCATTTAAGATTCATTAAACTATAATAATGAATGAATGCATGAAAAAGAAGAACTTCTATCTCTAGTACATAGTCTACCAGAAAACATTCCCTCCTTAATAGACAACAAAGGAAAGGGAATTCTAGGAAATATCATTCAGCCTAGTCAAGCTAATGTTCCACAAAGTCATCACAGGATTTCTATTATAAACTTTATATTCATTCACATCTCTTTAAAATATATTTTACTTCCAAATAAAGACAACAATATAATGTTTTTATCCGAATGATACAACTGGCCTTGTGGAAATAATAAGAACTCCTTCCCAGAAGACGTATACAAAGATCCTGTTTTGTCTTTAGGTGATGTTCATTCCGCTAGTTGATTCACATGTAAACATCCTGCAACAAAAATACTAAAAGTAAAGTTAAATACCATCAATAAATCCTATGTTATGTATGAGGAAAATGTGAGAGTAGAAAAATATTTGGTTAACATATATACAAACATACTTAAATCAAAGTAATTAATATATGTTTTTTTCTTTCCTTTTTTTTTTTTTTTTTTTTTTAGAGACAGGGTCCCATTCTGTCATTCAGGCAGGAACACAAGGGCATGATTGTAGCTCACTGCAGCCTCAAATCCCTGGTCTCAAGGGATTCTGCCACCTTGGCCTCTTGAGTAGCCGAGATTACAGGTGTGAGCCACCACATCTGGCACACATTTTCATAATTATTTTAGTTCATACTTCTGAAACTACTGACACAATCATAGCTGGTATTTATAAATGGAATTTATAGCTACCTTCTTCCAATACCTATTCTATATCCACTTTGCCATGACTTAGAATGAGTGAAAGATACGCAGGGTTAAACAGGGAGGGATATGTCTTTATTTGTACTGTTTCTTAAGGTATATTCATCTAGAATTTACGAGGAATCAGGTACAGTGTTCTTTGCATCACACTGTCACTTCCAGAGAGTAACAGAGAGAAGCAGATGTTTCCAAAGCAATTTCATCTACAAATAAGAATTCAACAGATGTCATCTTTTCTAAAAGTTAGCATGACTATCTTTTGTTTATATTTTCTTAAACTCTCTCACATACCTCCCGGAAAAGTACAGTAAAAGTAAAATTGGCATTTTAGTTAGGTAAGTCTTTTTTACTTTTTTTTTTATTTTCTATTTTATTTTGTTTGTTGATTTGTCTCTTTGTTTACCTAGTCCACTGTTTACCTCTTTCCTCCCTTAAAAGCCTATCACAAACTAAGCTTCACATGTGAAAATTTTGTTAGTATCTTTTGAAGACTTTAATCTATGAAATTAATTACAATGTGTACAGTATAGAAAAAAACAGGCTTCTTCGGCTCTCCATTTGAGATTTCTCTACACTGAATTATTAATTAGAAATACCTGTGTATAGACACAGTTATTCAGATGGCCACTGATCTACCTCTCATGGCAAATGTTTGTCTTTCACTTTCACCGAAAATCTCAGGTTTTCATTTTAGCTTTAGAAATAAAATTTTATTCCCACGTTTTCTGCCTGCATTCCTTTACTGTCAATCATGACCAAGGACACAGACTATGATTTCAAAAATGACCTTGAACATATGCCTGCCATGTTTCCCTACAGTCTTTTTATTTTGTTGCTTTTGTTCTGACATCTGTAATATTTATAATAAGTCACTGAAATTTTCTTAAAATTTAATACCATATATATAATGTGTTTGTTTTTATGCAGAAGATGAGACATATTAGATAGGCAAACACTGATAAGGCAGAAAGGACCTCACTCAAGTGTTATACCTGTGGGGAGATAGAGTAGGGAGGAGTCCTAGGCTGTCACAAGTAGCATGAAGGGTGTAAGAAAAATTGCTCTCAAAATAATAATTTGCTTGAGAATTTAATCTTATGATAAATACGTAGGGAAGGGTAGCAGCACCTCTTTTTATTTATTTTACATTTTATAAAACAATAAAAAAATAGAACCTTGCCTCTGGATAGAAGTCTAGTAGTCCCAAGAACAGGAAATCTGTAAGACCTAAATTGGCTTTCTGCCTGAATGCATTTCTTCAGTACTATATTGAACCCAAAAGTTAAATCCCAACTAATTGAAGAATTCAATTCAAGTCCTATTCTTCAAGACAGGTAGCTCTAAAGTTAACACCTCCATTGAACAGAATAAGAGATGCCTGCTATTTTCTTGTGTAGTTTCAAGAAGAAAAAAAAGAAAAGAAAGAAACCCGGATGGCAATATCGTTTTTACCTGAAACATAGAAAGAAGTACAGTAAAGTTTTTTGCCCAATTTTTAGAATGCCCTATTATGTGGTATGGAATAATCATGGACTTTAGTCTTACAGTACTAATAATTTTAAGCGCTCAAAACATTTCTTTGTGATAGAGAATGTTTTCAGAGATTATGCCTCTCAATCATGCTTGTTTTATTTTATGGTGAGGAACTTACTGACACTATTTTGGAACAAATTTATAGCTTCAAAACCAGTTCATTTAATATTGGGCACTTTACAATCACAAATAACCTTGATAAATATCAAAGGGTTTTTTTTCGGGTTTTTTTTGTACATACATAATTGGTGACAAAAATGAATCCACATAATTAGCTCCTGACTTAGTGAAATTGTGGGAGAGTTGAGTGATGCTTAAATATGAAATAATTAAACCTTAAAACTTTTGAGCCTTCCTTTGCATGAATGAAAGCTTATAGCAAAAATAATTTATACAAATGCAAAACATTTTATAAAATATAATTAGATATAAAATTTAAAATGAATAGTTATATAGCTAAATGCATATCCCGAATAATATCTACTTCTACATCACTTTAGAGTTAACAAGGCACTTTCTCATATATTACCACATTTGACCATCATAACAACCTATTTCATCGCCATTATCCTTTTTATGAAAATGAGAAAACTGATCCCATGCTGTAGAGCTTGAAGTGGCATAACTGTACTTAGACACAGAGGTTTTAATTCCATGCAAATATTTCAAACTGCTAATAGACTGAATTTAACAAAGATGTATTGTGCATGCCAATTCTGTGTTCAGCATCCCACTCTATTGGTAGTGCAGCAAAGAAGTTGCTCTTGAGATAGTTGTAGAAATACCTTGTAAAAAAATAAACATAACTAACACATGTAGCAAAGAAGCATGAGGTCAATCTGCAGCCCTATACATCAGCTCCTTTTGAAAGTAAACCTTGCTTACTATATAAATTGGTAGCTTTTCTCCTTATAATTAAGGATAGTGCAGGGATTTTTAATATGTCCATTCAAAGAGCAAATTGAGACTATTGGTGTATTGTCTTTGAAGTGCTACCAATGTCCAATATCCAATCTAAAAAAAATCAAGATTTATTATGCTAAGGATCACAAACTTCTTTGTTAATATTTTTATGGTGTTCATTCTGTCAGAAGAAACCCACAAATGGCACCTCTGTCTGTTCCACTGGCATGAAGTTGTAACATCTAATAGAAGTGAAAAGATATGTTAGTTTCCCCAGATACTCCATAGAAAACTCTGACATGTCCTTTTCACAGAGCAGAAATAAACATTTATTTCAACCATGGGAATCTCTTTGGGGAATTTTGATACTGTGGCTATTTTTTTTTTGTGACACAACACAAGTTTTACTCTATTTATTCTTTTCAAAATAAAACCTGTATTCCATGGTACATAACGAAGTGGCTCTTCTTGATTTAAATCACATTCTTATGTGTATTACTTCTAAATGTCTTATTAGGTTGGCCTATCTGTAGTTACTGAGTCTTTATTATATGAAACCTTATATTCCTCTAAATGTGAAATTATCAAAGAAAAACAGATATGATGTGTTTTCTGTTTGATTTTCACCTTTATGTTACTGAGCTTAATCCCTATAATCTGTAGTCTCACATCATGGATGAATTATCTTTTGGAATCAAAGTCTGTCATTTCTGGTGCACTATTCTTTATGGAATAATCTGTAATTTAAAAAAGATACTTAAGTGGCAATCTACCATATGGCATACTATCCTAAGAAGACCAATGCTTGTCTCACATTGCAATTAAGGTTGTTTAAAAATTGTGATGTTCAGTCTTTCAGATATGTCCAAACTACATAAATACTATCCTAAACACAAATTGTAGCCATTGGCAGCCAAATATACATATAATTTTGGTTAATTATATTGATCAAGCCTCATTTCTAGCAAGTTGAACAGAATCTCAGGTATCTATCTATATGCAGTTTGTTGGCATTGGGGAACGAATATAATAAATTTTTCTCTGCTTATAAGATTTTAAAGTGGAAATCAGACAACGTAGTTCAGTGTAATTTGAAATGTAAAATAATGTATGTGGTATTTGTGGTCTTTTAAAAACTTTGGTGAAGTGAGTTCCTCAAAATCTTTTTCATTCTACATAAGAGTAACTAGATACAAGGTAATGCATTGTTTTACCTAGAAGCCAGATCTTTCAGCTGGTAAAGTGATTTGGAAAGTATTGCTTATGGAAGCAATTTGGGCAACCCATTTTGATTAGAATACTAAAGAAGAAAACCTATAAGCATTTCAATAAATAATATTTATGTACTCATTTAGGAAACAAATTTATACGAAGTTGTTGAGATGTATTCGCATAAATACTTCTTTAAATCTATTAGCATATCCTAGCATAGTATGAAGCCAAGTTTTAATTAGGAGGAATGGCCTGTGGCTGTGGATTAGATATTGGTTAAGAGCTGTGACTCTGAATCTATACTCTTTCTCTAAATTAGTTTAAGTATATACTGATTTGTTACAAATATTTGGGGTTAAATATGTTTTGAATCATTCATTAATACACCACCAATTAAAATATATCAGCTGTTATTGAATATTTCTAAACTACAAAGTGTTACTCCCAGTATTTTCTTGAGATGCATGTGAGTTTTAAATAAGTAGAGTTTAAAGGAGTAATCATAAACAAACAAACAAACAAACAAACAATCTTTATGGAGCTGTTTTTGTTTCACAAAGTTAAGGCCCAGTCTACATTGCCAACTAGTCAATAAATTTTGGGCAGTTGGGTAATTTAGCTATTTTAGTGGTAAATATCTGACTATACTAATTTGTTCTTTCATGTCCTATAATGTTGCCAGGAAATTAAAGTCGTATTCTTATGGCTAGAATATAGAAAACAGCAAGAATACGACACTGCCTTTTAGTCCTTTTCATCCAACCAATGTAAAGCTCAGCCCCTTACACATTATATAAATTAAATAAATGTTATCTCATTTTTAAAAGCAAAGATTTTTAACCAATTTTAAAACAGTTGAAGTTAGCTGGTAGGTAACTTCATGGATTTTTGATATGTAGTATAGAGAATTGGTACAAGTCTGGATTCTGAATCTGTTTTTTTCAGGTTCAAATCCTGGCTCTAGCACTTATTGATCTCAAGTGTATTAGTCATTTGTGTCTCAGATTCCTCAATGTAAAGTGGAGCAATACTATATACCTCAAAGTGTTGTTGTGAGAAGACTTGAATGAATATATGCAAAATGCCTAGAACAGTACCTGCACATAATCAGTACGTTGTGTTACCTATTACTATTAATTAAAGTTAGATACAGTGGACATTATTCTATTTGCTCTAAGATTGTTGGAATGTGTCAAAGTCATTATTTGCTGTCCTTTTTTTTTGGAGTAACTGTATTTGATTTCTGAAACTCTGATTTCTGATCCTTTTATTTGCACTTCTATTATTCAGTTTACATACTGGCAAACTGGGGATTCTATTAGTAGCTTATTTGAGACATTTTTTTTTTTACATGGTAAGGGCTAATAAAATATATGACACTTCCCAAATAAAGAAATACATGTCTTCCAGTAAATCAGTAGAGAATTGCATTTAAACATGTGTAACATCATTCATCTGAGTATCTTAAAATTGCCTACGGACAAGTATGACTCTATTTAAGAGCCAGAGAAAATGAGATCTGAAATTACTTTTTCGAAAGGTCAAAAGGCAGAAAGCTAGCAACAAAATTGAGATTTCTGAATTTGTACTTGAGCAGCCTAATCACTAAGCCTACCTGAGTCTTCTTAAGTTGTCCTAATGACCTAGATGGGTGAACAGTTAATTTTCCACATGAGTTCATTAGACATAGGACCACTTTTCTCCATCACTCTCTTTGGCTCTTCACTGTCTTTCCCACACTGATTTCCAAGAAGCCTGTGTGTTTCTCTGATGAGAAAGTTCTTGTAAAGCTGAAATCAGCTGAATAACTTTTTCCTAGTGTACAATGGAATTGTCCAGGTTTTTGCACAGATATGGTCTGATGAACTCTCAAAAAAAATGGATGTAAAGCCTCTCTAGATATGGTATCCTGGACAGGAAGACCTTTAGTCTCCTCTCTTGCTATGTGTGATAATCTTCTCTGTTTAACGTAGATTCCAGGGAAGGGGTTCATAATAATTGCGTTCCTTCTGGAGGAACTTCCCTTAGTCAGATAAGGGAAAGTTCAGATAAAGCCGTCTGAGAGTTTTAGGGGAGAAACAGGGTAGAGAGATGGGGTGGTAAGACAAGTTCAGAAAGATCTTGGTTCTGAGGCTGCTTCTTTAGTTCAAAGTACTTAGCATGTCAAAGTGGCATACTTTGTAGTGTCATTTTCTGAGCTTCAGCACATCTGTGGTAGACTTCTTTTTCTTTGTACCTCTAACACAAGCAAGGTATTGATATATCTTTTTTCACTTACCTTACATTTTTTTCTCAGTGAGATCTGCATTTGCTCTGTCTTCATCTTCTGATATATTCCATGAGTGCCCTTTTAAGACTTTAGCCCTGTCTTTTCAAGCTTATATTGACCTCACTTTTCCTGTCTCAAACTGACTTCACATTGAATTACCAAGTATTTTATATCAAATCTACATTATCTTGTAACCTGGAACTAAAGGAAATCAGGGTCTTCTCATGCAGAATTGGGTTTGTGCCAGTTTGAGGTTTTTAGAAATCCAAATATTCCACCAGTATATTTAAAGCTGGGCTCATAGACCCCTAAATAACTCCTTGTTGAACCAGAGATGTGGTGATGTGATGTAGGTTATGAACTCCTATGAAATTGGGTGTCAAAAATCCTGTGTGTCTGTGTGTGTGTAAATATGTACATACACATATATCTCATATGTATGTGTATGTATGTATATATATATAGTGAGAAAATATGTGTATGTATATATATAGAGAGAGAGAAAAATAGATGACTTTTTTAGGAGAAGTTTTATTGCTTTCATCAGATTCTCAAGAAGAACCAAGACTCAAAAGAATAAATGAAAATCCAAAATATATATGTAATAGAAAAATCATTTTAATAAATAGGAAAGGCTTTTTCAAGTGCAAAGAATATGATGCTGATAATAAAAACTTACAGAAGTGATCAGAAGAGTATTCATTAGAGACACTATAAATATATGAGCTGGATATAAAATGATGACTAGTGTTTACCTGTGTGGAGAGTGGGGGAGCATTCAAGGAAACTGTTTCTATTTCATTAAAAGCCTGAAGAAAAGTTTTGAAAAAGAGCCCACTTACAGGATAGCAATGCTAATAACTTCCATTTTTATCATCACTGAATACATAATCAGTCCTGTGCAAACTATATTATATAGATTGTTTAGTGTTCACTGTTCCCCTATAAGACAGGTACTATAGCGTATTTAATTATCCTATTTTACATATATAAAACTGATGTTCAGTAATGATAGTAAGTTGATACTGATGATATATTAATAACTAATAAGTAGACAAGGCAAGATGTAAACCTTAACCATTAAACTCTGCCTAGCCAATGCTAGCTGGAGTGGTTGGTTGATTTTGTGATGAAAATAGAAATAAGATTCTGCAGGAAAGAATTAAATTGGCACATAAATAAAACCCTATTCATCTCTCATTCAAATTTAGCTTGTTAATAAGAATCCACATCATCAATGACATCTTGGTCTGCTGTGACTGAGAAGCTGTTACCACTGATTTCGAATGCATGAAATTAGTATTTAACGAACTGTTTTAAGCCTTTTTTCCCTTTCAAATGACTAAAAGTGTTCTTTAATAATGAAAATTCTTGCTAGCCATTGTCTTCTTTACCATGTTTCTGTCTTATACGATACACTTTTAAAAATGCTAATTAAAGCTCTGACAAAAGTTGAAGAAATTCTGCAACTCATTTGAAGTAAGAATAGATATTAACACTTTTCACTTTGTGATAATGTGCCTTGTCATCGCTGAGTAATATAAAGCTGCTTTTTTCTTCATATTTAACAAAATGAGTTGGAGACAAGTTGCTGACCTTTTAATAAGAGTCTCACTAGAACACTGAGTCAGAAAGCAAATTGAATTGGTAAGCAATTATTAGGGATTATACTTAGTTTTGGACTCTAATCAGTGTGAATGGAATGTGCAGCTACCATAGACATGGTTGGAGTTGAATCAGGAACTTGTATTATTAGACTCTACAGAATGCTTGTATGTTGAATGGACCAGAAGATGTTTTGTCAGTCTTTTTTTTTTTCTTTTCTTTTCTTTTTTTTTTA
>NW_016812218.1:83525-87996 GCF_001698545.2 Rhinopithecus bieti | reverse complement strand
TGAGCCACCGCGCCCGGCCTATTTTTTTATTTTTAATCATACTATTTTATTAGTTCTTATTCAAAGAGACCCTTCACACAATACCTCTTTATCGATCTAGAGCCCTTTGATACTGACCATGCATGAAATACCCTCTTCATTCTATTGTGAAAATACTAGTATTACAAATTTTGCCTACTAATTGTCGTTCTTACCTAAGTCACACTAAAATCTTTGGCCATCTTACTTAGTCAGATACATATTACAGTCTTGCAGTATATGAATCCTGATGATGGGTGAATGCATGGATAAATGAGACAACTTGAATTTGAGAGTGATTTCATGCCAGTCTCTTAACTAGTCTAAGTATTTTTAAATTTTAAATCTATAAAAGTGAGAAGAAAATAATACCTATATCATGACTGGTTTTATGGGACAAGTAAAATAAGTTTTAAGCTATAAAATAATGAAAATATTTCATGTTATTTCTATTACTATAATACTTTGGCTGTAAGTAATGTTATGCCTATAGGATTTTTCTTTTAAAAGTTCTTTGGTTTGATATATCTTGAGGGTACATTTTTCTTAGGTATTCTATATATTCCTTTATAGAAAAAAAAAACTGGGCCAATATAAGTGAAAAGTGGAAATTAAACTTCAGAAATTTCACACCACAAAGTAATTAAATGTTACCTATTTATACACAGAAATACACTGTATGTGTCTTTTGCCTAATTTAAGACTCACATGAGTTTTAGTTTTCTCTTAAACCTAGAAAGTAACATGATGGGTAACTGGAAGTGGTCAATTTGATTTTTTAGTTTATTATCACCTTACTGTGGCTTTTAGCAAAGTTACTTAATCTGTTTCTCTTTCGCTAATTGTAAAAACGAAAAATAATTGTTGAAATAACTATGGCTTAGACAAAAAAGGAAGATCTCACCATATGGAATGTAGATTTTTTACAGATATTAAAATGTTACTTTAGCAACAATAATAATTTTATTTCAAGGAAGACTGATGCAATGTAAATTTTAGTCTTAAAAAAACACTCCAACAGGATTAGTAAAAAGGCCTATAAGATCTTTCAAGACCCCGACTACCTCTTTCAAAAGATCATTTGTTGAGTAAAAAGTAATCAGAAACATTCTGGGTTCATCTTGAAAGTGATGTAATCTAAAAAAATAAAAAATTAACACAAGAGAAATAAAAAAAGATGTAAGAAATTTGGGTCAAACTTAAATGTCAACAAATCCTCTCGTTTGTCAGAGACATAAAAGATTAAAATGTTTAGACTTTATTTAAATTAAAAAGAGCAATGCTTTAATACTTGGAATCTTCACTATTTTACTCTCTATTATTTTAGGGAATAATAAATCTCAGAGTAGGAAGAAATATTAGGGTTATCTATTCCAAAGGGGTCAATGACTTAACCTCTTTTATTGTATTTCACTTGAATGTTGGCCTATTTTCCTATCTACTCCCTCACACAAATTGTTTCAATTTGGAAAAACCTGGCTATCTATTGCTTATATTGATCTTAAATTTACTTCCTAGAGATGTCTTAGATCCTATATTCAAATAAAGTAAAATCAGAAGAAACAGCAGCTGCAGCTACACAGTATGATGTTATTTGATAGATCTGTGCCCTTATGTTTTGCAGAGAAAAGAACACAAACAAGATGAGAAAATAAAAAAGGAAGACACTTAGAAGGGTAATTGTTCTTAGTACTTTCTAACTATAAGAAGAGGCAGTGTAATTTAAACAAAGGTGTCATCCAGGAGGCAGGCACGCATTTGGCATGATCCTAACATATAGTCCTTAGACAAGTAGAAGGAAAACACCACCCCTCCACATATAATATATAGTTGGAAAATTGATAAATTAATACAGATACAGACCTAGCAATTCATGCATATGTAAAGTTCTATATCTCTATATCTGCAATTATTTTTATATTACAGACACAGAAATTTTTCATGAGAACATGCTGGTATTTGAAATGTTTTAAAAAATCTGTTCCATTTAAGTAAGGCTATCTTAGTCGATTTCCCCATCTTCCAAAATCATGTTGCAAAACAAATATCAACTAATGATAGAACCCAGAAACAAAGCTTTTTAGAGACACAAGGAAAAGCTCGGTAGTGGAGAGTAAGCTGCATCAGGCTGGGCATGGTGGCTCACGCCTGTAATCCCAGCAATTTGGGAGGCCAAGGTGGGCAGATTACCTGAGGTCAGGAATTTGAGACAAGCCTGGCTAACATGGTGAAAACCCATCTCTACTAAAAATACAAAAATTAGCCAGCATGGTGGCACATACCTGTAATCCAAGCTACTCGGAAGGTTGAGGCAGGAGATTCACTTGAGCCCGGGAGACGGAGGTTGCAGTGAGCTGAGATTGTGCTACTGCACTCCAGCCTGGCCGACAGAGCAAGACTCTGTCTCAAAAAAAAAAAAAAAAAAAAAAAAGAATAGTTGCAAGCATCTGAACTCCAGGCCTTTAAAGAGAAAATGTTAAGTGAAAGGAGTGGTTCCCATTCTCAAGAGATTGGGGAAGTTGGCATGTTCCTGAGGCAGAGACTCTAGCACCAGGGTAAAAGGCAGGGAACAAGGGTTACCTAGAAGCTGAGAGGTGCATTCTTACTCACATGATTTATGGAGGGGGAGTTTTCTGGTTTTCTGGAAGGCGGAAGTGAGATAATAGGACAAGCCAAAGAAAAGACATAAGCAAAAGTGTGGTCTCAGTTGAAGACTAGCCTCAGCCTGATCCAATGACAACTCAGGAGTACCAATTGCCCTAATGAATTGGTCAGAGCTTGAGGCAAGGAGACTATCCTTTGCTACCCCAATGTCAGGTCATCATTAGTTTAAGGATATCCTGGGGCATATTAGGGTTGGCCTGACATCCCAGGCAAAACAAAAGACAGTTTTGAATAAAATCAGAGGCATATAGGATGTAGGGAGAATTATTTACAGCCTCAAAGTGTTAGATTTTAAGTGTTGAATAATTCCAACCAAAAGTCAGAGTTAATATTTTGGTTTTAGTATTGGTGTGGGGCCTAGCAGGTATGAATGGTGCCTACACGTCCTTTTCAAATAAGCAAAATTTTAATATTTACTCGAATTCGTTTGGTTTGAGCATTGCACTCATACCTGTAGCCAGGAGAGATGGGATATACTGATGGACTTTGAAAGTCCGAGTTAATGGGGTCACCTAATCCAGGACCACATGGATTATTAAAAAGAGGTATAGAAATAATGGCAAAATGAAAGAAAAATGTGGTTGTTAGAAAGCAACCACATGTCTGTTACAATTACCCGGTACACTCTTGTGTTTATTGACTAGGATACAGAGTCAGAGTGAGGCTCAGATATTCAAAGGAAAAAATGCCACCTGTCCTCTGACCTTCATTCCAGAGCTCTTTCTATCATACCAATTTCTTCACAATCCCTCTACTTAGTTTCTTCTAAACCTTTCTAATAAAATCAAAGTCCTTTTCCATGAGAGTTGTAAAATAGTAGTAAGTAATGAATTCTTAGCTGTATTCTACTACTCATTTTCTTGTGTTAATCACTGCTCTGCATTAAGACCATCTTTCCATAGTGTTTTAAAGAAATTATAGACACCTGGGACTCATTTTCACAGGTTCCAATTTAAGAGATTCAGGCTAGAGTGTGGATGCTTATTATATTATTCAAGGCACTCTACAAGTGACTGCACGGCAATTAAAACTCCTATTAGGTTGGTGCAAAAGTGACTGCGATTTTGACCATTACTTTCATTGGCAAAAATCGCAACTACTTTCGCACCAACCTAATCATATCTACGTTTGAAAATTGCTAAAATCAAGGAAACTGCATAAAGACATTGGCTGATTTCCTATTATATTCTGGACCAGTTCCTTTAAGATGAGTGTTCTGTTCAGCAATTATATATTTGCAAGTTTTGATTCATCTTACATAAAAGGCCCATAGAGCAATTATCACCAGGCTTCCATAAGTAGCAGCAGCCACATTGCAAGATTTAGGGAAGGCATTCTTGGCCATCATGAAAGAGTGAAGCAAAACTTCACTCTACAGAAACAAGTTTTAAAAATACTCATTTCTAATAGTGTTTCTTTTATATATAATGTTGGGGAGTGATTTCTAAGATTTTAGAGATGAAAATAAATAATTATACACAACTGTACAAAAAAAGGGAAAGCCATTTAACATCTCTGATAAGTTAATTAAGATATATATTCAAAATGGGTTATTTCACTTAAATTGATTATTTGTTGTTTTCTTTACCAAACTGTTGTATATAAAGTAAAATGTATTGTCATCTTTAAAATGTTAGAATATTCTGAATATTAATTAATAAATATTAACTTCATGACACCAAAGTCAAGTTTTAAAAAATTGGAAAGTATTTCTTTCTAGATGTTTCTTCAATATAAGTCTAAGTTGGTGGTGAGTCATTTAAAGAATTCACTTATATTGGAAAATAAA
>NW_016812218.1:18312-80561 GCF_001698545.2 Rhinopithecus bieti | reverse complement strand
AATAATGCATATATACACAGTAATAAAACTAAGATTAAAATAGAAAATATAAAAAAGTGAACAGCAGTACCTGCCTCTCATCTTTTACCGTGATTTTGTCCATGTATTTTCAACAAACATGACTCACTACTACAACAAAATTTTTTTTTAAAAATCACCAAGATTTGCTATTTCATATTTCAGATTACTTTAAGGAAACTGGTCTAATAGTTAGTGACATGATTAATTCAACCTGCATAGACTATTTTCTGCTTTCAGAATGTATGTTTTCCATTTGCCATGAATTCTTAGATTCAATGAAGACCTCTCTGCAGGTTTCCTAACAAATCTTTAGATTCATGTCAGGTGTACATTCTGATTTATATACATTTAGATTGCTTAAAATCAGTGAAGCAAACACAGTCATGATTGCTAAATGCCGAGTCACAGAAATTCAGTATTAGTCCCACTAACTCTGTCCATTTCATATCTTAAAAAATGTGGATAGAGTTGGGGAGAAGAAAAATAAAAAGTCAATTGGGCATGGAATAATTAAGTTGTGGGTGAAGCTAGAGATCATTTCTGTCCCATGAAGCCTTGACAATATTTGGGCAGCGTCTCCTCATTTCGTATTTTTTAATTTACTTTTTCCAATGAAAATGATACATATTTATTTTCCAGTTAGGGAAACCTTTACTGGCTGAGACTCTTTTAAAATATGAAGTCTAGTCACATTTTAAAAAGTAGCTTTTCTCATTAGGTTAAAAAATCAGACCAGATAATTTTATCAACACAAACATTATTACGGATACACATAGATAGACAAGTTTCATTAATGCCAAGAACCATCACAGGACTTTTAGACAATGCCCTTTATTTCTGATGAGCTAGGAGAAAGATAGAATACATTCCAAATAACATATTCCTTGGTCAGCATATGGATTTTTAAAACTATCACCAGGAGATTATAGTACAAAATATAATTTAGACTGTTAATCCACAAGAGACAAATTACTTACTATTACAAATTACTTCTTAGCTTTCCATTAGCTTATATAAGTTCTAATCATAGGAATGAGTAAAATGTTGAGATTCCATGGTCCTTTTGCCATGTATGCTTGCTGTTTTGTAATAGCTTTGTTAGAGAACATAGAAAGCTTACCACTCAGTGCTACAAGTGAGAAGGAACAACAATAACAAAAAAATGGTGGCTCATGCCTGTCATTCTAGTGCTTTTGGAGGCCAAGGCAGAAGATTATTTGTGGCCAAGAATTGTAGGTTACAGTGATCTATGACTGTGTCACTGCATTCCAGCCTGGGTGACAGAGTGAGACCCTGTCTCTAAAATAATAATAACAATAATAATAATGAATGTGGAATGCTGTCATTGTCAATAAAATAGCATATAAAGTAGAGAAAAGTTACCTAAATAGATGATGGTGTGACTTAGTTTTGTACATGGAGATCAATTTCACATTTTGTTTTCCTTTCAGAAAGAAAGATTAAAAAGCATTTTAAGAGATAACAGGGGCTTTTTCATAAGAATAAAAGGTTTAATTTATAAAGTACCAAGAAAATACATCAAATCAAAATATATATGCATTCAAATATATGACTTCAAATTATACAAAACAAAGATAAACTACAAAAAAGTAGCCATGATAACAATGATTGAAGGAGAAATGAAACTTATGTAAGTGTGAGTTCCAGTTATTGAAGAAAAAGTTGAAAAAATTAAGAAAGGGCAAGGAAGGTTTGAGTAAAACCAAAATTGCAGAATATGTTTTCTTCAAGTACATATGGGCCACTGATAAAAGTGACTAATTGCAGGTCTATAAACCAAACCTCAACATACTTTTTCAACAATAAACAGAGAAGCAAAACATAACAAAACAAAACAAAAAATTTTAGAATCATCATACTGAAAGTGAAACATTAAACTATTTTCTCTATACACACAGGGACAAAAGAAAGACTCAAAATTACTACTTCTATTCAATATTGGAAAATGCTGTAAAGAACTAAAATAAATGGAAACTATAAATATTGCAAATAGAAAATCTCTAAATGTTTATAGACAATAGGATTTTGTGTGTGTGTTTAAAAATTCAATAGACTGTAAACATTAATTTTTCAGAATTAATTGGAAAGTTGAGCAAACTTCCTGGTTTCTAGTATAACATTCAGAAACATACTACAAAGAAAAAATATAATTTACAGTATATGAAAAATATCAAATACATAGTAATAATTTTGACAAAAGATGTACTTGAGTACAAAAAATAAAAGTATAAAAATTTAATGAAAGTCTTTAAGAAGGTCTAAAAAATAGATTTATGGCATAGATTGCACTACAGAACAGAGAGTAACCTATAGTCTTTTCAAGTAATTATGCAGAGGCATTTAAGTACTGTTATGAAAATTATTGTACCTCTAATTTATGCTACAAAAATTCTTCCCAAATAATTTATCAACTACATATGACTAGCCAAACAAAGCTTTTATAATACAACATAGGAGGCAATCTTTATGAATCCATAAGGGACCAGTTGAAAAGCATTATTCATTAATTATGCTTATTAATACAAAGTATGAGAAAGATTCCTTAAATTATTGAAAAACATGAACATTGACCTGAAATGATACTCATGACATATAAAATAAGAGGAAGAATAATAAGTCCACAGTAATCAATGCCATTTGGCATTGACACTAAGAGAAGAGTATAGATTATGAACAGAATTAAAAGTCCAGAAATCAACTTTATATTTATGGTCAACTGACTTTTGACAAAAGTGCAAAGATAACTCAATTGGAAAAGAACAGTCATTTCACAAATGCTGCTGGGAAAATTACATATCCCCATTAAAATATTTTTTAATTAGAAAAAAGGGGAGAACCTTGCACCTCTACCTAATATTGCATAGACAGTTTATTAAAAATGGATAAGAGCTATAACCATAAAAACAAACAAAACATCTGGAAAAAAGAGAGAAAGAAACTTTTTTGATCTTGGATAAGGCAAATAATTTTTAGATATAATACCAAAATAATAATTCTTATAGGAAAAAATTGATAGACTGGACTACAACAAAATTTGAAACTTCTGCATCTCGAATGACATTATTATGAAAATGAAAATATGAGTGAGAAACTAGGAGAAAATACTTTCAAATCATGTATCTGGTAAAGAAATTGTATACAAAATACACAAAAATTTCCACCATTCAATAAATGAGAAGACAAAATTTTAAAATGGGCAAAATAGTTGAGAATATATTTCACCACAGAGATACACAAATAACCCATGTTATTATTATTATGACTGCTTACTAAGCATCTGCAATTCTCCATGACTCTGAAGATTCTCGACGAGCCAAAGCTAAAGATATTGCCTCTGTCCACCATTTTAAAGGGCAAGAAAGTTTGAAATCTTTCTGATAAATACATACAAATGGTGATAATGGAGCTAGAGCAAGGGTTATTGAATTTAGCCTGGGAGAGGAGAGGGCGTTATCCAGAGATATTTCCAAGGAGACAAGACAATTGACTTCAGCCTTAGAAGAGTAAGTTGTCTCAAAACACGTAAATTGAGAGTAGTCTGTTTAGTTTCATTTGCCCACTTTCATTAAATTATTTTTCTTTTTGGCTCTTAATTTTCTTATTCCTTCTGTGTTACCTTCCTCAAAAAACTGAGCTATTGGTCTTTATCTTTTGTGTAAAGTTTTCAGTTGTCATGTCTCAGGTCCCAGGGTGGCTTGCTGCATGAGGAAATGGTCTTCATGTATTAATACCAACAGACTCTAAGGGCACATCAGGCATTTAAGGTTGTGTACGCCTATGGAAACTTGGACAAAAAAAAACCTTATAAACTTGCATAATGAAGTTCTCTCATTATTAAGCTGCCCCTGTATTAGATACAAAATAAATGCACATTAAATTTCATTTGTATTACTATATTTAGTTGCTGGGTCCATCCCACAGACGCTGGCCACAGATCCTGGCCAGTACTCAGACATAGGTATCCAGCAAAAGAACGAGCTAGGGGACTGCTGGCACTAGGGGCCGAAGAGAGTGAGCAGTCTTGATAAGCTGGCGCTGCTTGTATTTATTCAGTGCAGATTAATGACAAAGGCTTGGAGCCAACACAACTTGTGGATAATTAACATTGTTGTCCCCCCTTGCAGGGAGCAATCTTGCATGCAGATGATCAAAGGTCAGTTTCCAGACAACATAAGTAAGCAAACTTATCTAGATAAACTCCTTTACACTCCCTTTTTACCTACTTCTTGCCCTCAGCCTCAAGGTAAAAGAATTAGCTGCCTTCAGCTTTTATTCTCTCCCAAAGCTTTGCAAAACCTCCCAGCCTTCCAAGAAGGTTTGCATCTTTCCCTGTAATTTTTCTTATAACTTTTCCCACCACCCTGACCGATATTCTACATTTTGTGATGATACATACCCGTTTCTTTCCTTTGCGCAGATACAACATAGATTAATTTAGTATAAGACATACCACTTTCAGAACCAACCTCAGAACTTAGTGACTGATATGTTCTTCATTGAGCAAAATCATCTTTGAATTTGGAACACATCTCAGTGGATCCATGTATTAGCCGTGTGATTTTCAAATATATTATCTAATCCCTTTGAACATAATGTTCCTGATTTTTAAAAGGGAAGAATGATACCTACTTTATCAGGATTGAGTCAATCAAAGTTCAGTTAGGAAAATAGAGACCACCTTATTTGCTATCGATAGAAAGGATTTAAATGTTGTGCTTAGAAAACAAATGGAAGATCTGAAACCAATGTCAACACAACAGAAGTATATGGCTAGGAAGAGCTCAGTCCACAGCTGCAGCAAATTCAAGATCTCTGGGAAGCTCGTCCAGATAATCTCAGCTTGCAGCAATGATGCAGGTTCTTCTCAAACAGCTCATCTGAGTTACTTTGAACCTTGTAGCTGTCCAGGGGCAACTGTCTCTGGAGCATAATGGTCTGTCTTTGTCTCCTACATTTTATATATCAGACAGAATTTCTCATTTCTCTCTGTCAAAACCATAAGTGGAAGTGAATTCAATAGAACTCAGTTCCTATTTTCCCTTGAATCAGGGAGAATTCAGAGGGGGTGGTGTTGATACCAACTTTGTAAGACAATTCAGCACTGGTTATTGAGATATAAAGACTAAATGAAAGGGGTTTAGTATGTAGTGTCACATACAGTATATATTTAATAAGTGGTGATTATTATCATGAAGTAAAGTTCTAAGGTGTTATATTGTCCCAAAGCAACCTAATCTATAGTTAATAATTATATACTGGAAAGACTGAACGTCCACTCTAATTATTAACTGACACTTCTACACAGTTATGTATGCCATTTTTTAATTTTGTATTAAATAGCTAAATTAAGACTATAGGAAAAATTGCCTTCATTATGATTTGATAGTGCTTTCATATATAAAAAACTAAGGCTTATACTTTCAACATATTGTAACTACCATTTCTAAATCATAAAGAAAGAGAAAAGATATTTTGAGTATGCTGTACTTTAGTAGGAAACTGTATATTAATGGTTACATTTATAATATCTAAGAAAAGTTGAAGAGGGCGCTTTAAATTCACTGCTTCTTAATTCTTTCACTATTCTTAACAGCCCATTTATTCTACTGTATCATGAGAGTTCCATTAAACCAATACATTAAATTATTTCAGTGAAATGTTTAAGGCACTTTTAAAATAAAGGCTGACTTCAAATTTTTTAGAGGCATTGTGGCTGACATTGAATGACCAGGATAGAACTGATAATAGAGTACTTTACGCAGTACAAATACCTTTAGCAACCCTCTATAATTAGGAATTTAATTGTAACCTACCCTTTGGAAGATATCCAAAACCCTATATTCAGCTTACGAATAATGCATTGTACTCAAATTATATAGTGAGTATTGAAACTTGCAGAACTACAAACTATGCTTTAATTTCATATTTGAATGGATTAACAATATTAGCAATAATTTAAAAAATTGTTTCTAACTGGTATAATTATGTACACTAAGTAATTTAATATCTGCAGAAATTCATGAAGTATGTACAATAGTCATCATGGTTTTTATGTTGATGAAGAAATTGAATCAAAGATGATTGAAATAACTTGCCCAGTATACAAAGCAATCAAGTGATGAAACCAAGAAATTAACACAGCAGTCTGATTATATAACTGTTTATTCTAAACAGCATGTTTCTATAATAAAGAATATCAGGCCCAACCAATCTCTCATTGCTCAGGTGAGTGTACTGAGGCCATACTTCCAGATTATTAGTCAATAATCTTATTATAATTAGAGAGATGGCAGAAGTACTGTATTTTCTAAGTATCCTAAGAAAAGCTTTAGTATCCTTACTATCTTTAGTATCTTTAGGTAAAATCTAATATAAACTTATTTTACAACATGGTAATAAGTAGTAAAATGCGGTAAGATTGAAATGTGAAAAGTGAAAAAGAGAAAGTGGTGAGAGACTATTATTTTACATGCAGATAGGTATATATGTTTTCCAATCATTTATTTACCAATATTATCACAAAGATCTTTAAAATATAAAGTTGTTGTGGCACAGTCCAGCCACTAGTCAGACCACATTGAAACTGCTGAGGAGCTGTGTAAAAACTCCTGTTCCTCTGTGATATTCAAAATTAGCAAACTTAAAGGGATTTTAGTTTATCAATTGGAATATACTCTACGTGGTTTCTTAGAAAATGAGAGAAAATATTTATAGAACACCTGAGAAAATTTTGAGGATTTTACTTCTTTGTTTGAGCAAAAAATGACAGTTGCTGTTTTGGTGTAGTTCAGACTTCTACAGCTTAAAGACTTGAAGTAAGGACCAGCTGATATAAATCTAGTGCACTGACTTCACCATCTGATAGTCAACTTCTAGAAAGCACTATTATTATATCAGAGATAATGTGGGTTAATTAAGATTATCAAGCTTTTACATAACTTTTGGAACTCAAGGACTGAAACATTTCAGGGTTCACTGCTTTCATGCCTATGTAAAAGAAAAAAATGAAGACATACTTAAAGTGTAATTCATTCTAAAAAGTTTACTAATGGAATTGCAAGAAGCTTTAATTACATCTAGTTTGCTGATTCATTTTCAAGGCTTTTTTTCTTTGTGGATTTTAAATTAGAACATTTTAGAACCATGAAAACCTTTCAAAGAACATCTGATTCAGTTCTCCTAACATTTGCCTACAGACACTCAGATACTATCACTTCAAGTGCTTATTTAATTTGCAGATACCCGAGCTCCAACCAAGACCTAGAGAATCAGCGTTTCCAAGAAAACAAAACAAAACAAAAAATTAAGAAAACCTCAGAATATGCAGTTTAGCAAGATTTTCAGATTGATTCACAAGTATAGTACATGTTGATAACTACCAATATGGTACAGCTCCTCACTTCACGTATAAATAAATTGAGGTTCTGAGAATTTAAGAGATTTACCTATGTTATACAGCTAGAATCGGAAGCAAAAAGACATTATTGAATGCCCTAAATGTCCAGTTAGTTTCACTTACACCCCATACACCCCATGTCCTTCTAGGAGTATAGCATAAACTAAAATTTGACTAGGCAAATATTTATTAATGGGCTGTAGGTAGAAGAGTTATTCAAAGCAGTATAGATATACCAAAAATTAGAATGAAATGATTTACTAAAATTACTATCAATCAATTTCAGCTATGCATACCAGGTTGTCTTAATAAGCTTATTATTTCTTTGCTATCAAGAAATAATCCTTCAGTAACTGAATGGAGAACAACTTACTTAACAAGGGAAGGGGGAATCAGAGGTTTGCTGAATTGCTGGATTTAATGGCTGGAATTAATGGTTCTCTGTAATCTTACCCATTAAAAATGTCCTCATGTACTAATTGTGAACTTGCCCATATCACTCTTAACTAAAATAGTGGAAGAAAGAGTGTTAGATTAAAATGGAAAGATCTAGGTCCTCATTCCAACTCTGTTACTTGCTACTAATTAAGTGAAATGTTATAGAAATCTACTGAGGGACAGTAGAAGACTCCTTCATGGCATAGACTAATTTTTTCCTACTGTACTCTTGTCTCCTTCTAGTATAGTGTCCATATCACAGTGGACTCTCCTCAGACATCACTGCTGTTGGAAAGAGCAATTCCAAGACGTGGCTCCCAATTATATAGAGTCTGTTGATACACAATTGACTAAAATACTGCTCTCTTAGAAAAAAGACTGCTTTACTTTCATTGTACTTTCTAGCAAAATATTTAAACAAAATCAAATGGGATTTTTATTTTACTTTTATGAGTTTTAGAATTTCAAAACTATGTTTTTTATGCTTTTATTCTAGAGGACTTGATTTACCTATTATTTTCTTTGCAGAGGAAACTTAAATGTGATTTTCCAAATAATCAAGGAATAATTAGGCAGAATTAATGACTAGAAACCGAAGGAAGCAATCAGAGATAATTAGATAAGATCTCATATTTAAGTCAGTTGAGCAGTAGCAACTAATTTAGTTCACATCCTGAATATGATGTATTTTTCTGGTAAAACAAACATCACCAGAATATAGCATCAATACTCAACATTTTTGGAAAAATAAATCTTTAGTTATGTTCTTATATAATGTCACAGAAACTACTTCTGTATTAGTCTGTTTTCACACTGCTGATAAAGACATATCCAAGACTGGGTAATTTACAAAAGAAAGAGGTTTAATTGGACTTACAGTTGGCTGGAGAAGACTCACAATTATGGCAGAAGGTAAGAAGGAGCAAGTCATGTCTTACATGGATGGCAGCAGTCAAAGAGAGAGCTTGTGCAGGGAGATTCCTGTTTTTCAAAATCTTCAGATCCCATGAGACTTATTCACTTTCACAAGAACAGCATAGGAAAGACCTGCCCTCTACAACATGTGAGAATTGAAGGTGAGATTTGGGTGGGGACACAGCTAAACTATACCTTCCTCCAAGCAAAATATCTTGAAAATTGAAGACTTACATTAGAAATTTTAGAAAGAATTATTTGACATAAATTAAACTGTACCACAATAATAACTAGATTCTAGGGTAAACTGATTTTTCCAATGTGTGGTTGAATTCAATGGGACATAGCATCACAACTGAAAATATTATAGATGTACTGCTCTGGCAACTGAATATGAAGAAAAGAATGTGTTTTCTCTATATTGTTTCTCCTGTATTATATATGCTCATAGCTGGATTTCCTCTTTCACTGAGGTGACAACTCACATTTTTGTGGATAACTTTTTGAGAAAAATTCAAGAATGAGGCCAACTCCCCAAGCAGACTACAGGGAAAATTTACATTAAACACTAATCAGAACTTACAGCCAGTAACTGTAATCAGAGGAGACCCAGGAATTCTCTGTGGTGAGATTCTGTGGTCAGATTGCAATCTGTACTGCATTTGGTAGAGCTGACACCCAGTGCTGGGAATTCAGAGTCTTTCAGAGCTGTGCTTCTTCATTCATTGCAAATGACATAAAAATCCTAAAATTTAGGGGACAGGAGCAAAACATAGACTTATATAATTAATTTCATTACTATCACATAACATAAAAGCTCTGAAAGAAGTCATAGTAAATATACACCATATTTGAATACTTTATAACTGTATTGTTTTTATATTACTCTTTATAATTCTTTAATCTTCCAAATTACCATGATGTCATTTATTAGTTGATATATACCTCCTTCATCTTTATTCAAGAACATCTGAATAAAAATGGAAGTTTCACTTTTCGTTAGAAAGGCCAAATAAATTTTATTTTGTTTGATGGATTACACTTGTTCTTCCTTCTCCTCCCTCTTCTCTACTTTCTATATTCAACTTTATCAAGCTCTAACTGTATAATAAAATGCACCTATTTAAGGTAAACAGATTAATGCATTTTGAATTTTTTTCTAAATTGTAATGCATGTAACCACTCAAGTAACCAGTATTCAATCAAGATAGATAATATTACTTTTATGCCTCAAAATTTCTTTATGCCCAAAGGGAAAATGTCTATGGAGATATCCAGGCCTGAATATATGGAGATCTGCAGGCACCATGAGGATTGCCTTTCCTTATAAGCTACACAAGAAATCATTAGAGACTCTTCAGCACAGGAGAAACTTATTTGACTTAGTAGAGGGTTTGTGTAATCAGCAGGTTGAATAAGATATGATGATGCTCCTCCTCCTAGTTTATGGGATTGAAAATCTGCTTTGTGTTAGAAGAAAAAATTTGTTGGTAATGCATAAAGATTGCAAATGCCAACAGTTCATGGTAATGTTCATTAAAGTTCTACCCATATTTTTTAACAGAGCTGCTATAAAGATAATAATTAAATAAAATTCAAAGAAAAAAGCTGAAATATTTTAGCAAGTCTTTTTCCTACCACGTTTCTCATTTTGAAAAGTTTACCTTCTTGTTGACTGTACATATTTTCCTTGCATTTGTGATACTGGCTAATGTTATTTTAGGATAAACTTTAGGTTTTTATATTTCTGTTTAAGCCTTTTATATAATCAGGGCATCACAGTTAAGGTGTTCGCTCACTATATGATAATATTGTAACCAAGTCCAAACTTGTCCGGCTCACCACACAACAACCATTTTCAGGGTTTGCTCGCTCTTCGAAATAAAGTTGCTTTCCTTGCTCAAACAGCAAGGAAAGCAACTTTATTGCGAAGAAAATGGTGAAGTGATGTTCTAAAGAACTATCTTAGGTCAGTAAATATTTCAGCTCTTTATAGGTTGAGGGAAGAAGGAAGAGGAAGGGATTTCAATCAAGAGGTGACCAACAACCACAAGCATTTGGGTACCAGTGAGGATCAAAAGAGGCTGGGAACTTCTTCACCCTTGGTCAGTTCACAATGTTCCTAAAAATCTTTAACAAAGTGTAGTTAGCTATTTACATATTACCCTTTTAATCCCACAGTTTCAAAACTGCATGATTGTTGTTTTTGTGATTTCTCTTAGTGCTCTAAAATTATCCTAGTCTATGCGCAGGCATGGGTAAAGGCTCCTTAAACAAAAATTGAGTTAGTTACGTTAGCTCTTTTGCTGTTTCATTGTTACAATTCCCCACTGTCAAAGGCTCATTCCACAATCTTGTGGAGTTAGGGACAATGGGACATTGTCTCTCATCTGGGCACTTCCTGCTGAACGTGGTCAATGTGGGGCAACTGTGGAAATGAAACTATTTGACCTGGCAGCAAGTTGGTGTTCAGGTTCTTGTACTTTCCAAATCTTTAGAAGGACCCTATCTCCCAATTGAAAAGGATGTAGGGCCATGTCTGTGGGATGAATGGTCCTGGTAGAAGCAAACTCATGACAGGTAGTAAGCATAGTGCCTAGAGTGTTAACATATGTGGCAAATGCTATATCTCTTAAAGTATCAGTTGGTTTTTCCACTGGGGCAGAAACCTGGAAGTGGACTACCATATCATATTTCAGGGGGACTCAATTGTAGACTACATTGGGGAGCCACTCTAATTCACAACAGAGCAACCAGCAATGAATTATCTTAAGTTAAATTAGTTCCTTAACATATTTGTTCTTTTGAAAAAAGATTATGGTTAATCTTTTTCAGTTTTTCCCATCAATTGTTGTCACCAAGATGTCAATCTAAAGGTTGTAGGAAAGAGTGAGTCACAGTTTCCCCTGACACTATTGTAATCATCATAGTTTTTGAATCAGGGAATAGATGGGTGTTAACTACACAATCTGTGGCATCGTATAAGAATGTCAGATGTTTGTACCAGCTGGGCATGCTACCCACGCCTGTAATCCCAACCCCTTGGGAGGCTGAGGCAGGCAGAGCACTTGAGGTCAGGAGTTCGACACCAGTCTGGTCAACATGGTGAAATCCTGTCTGGCCAACATAGTGAAACCCTGCCTCTACTGAAAATACAACAACAACAACAGAAATAGCCTAGCATGGTAATGGGTGTCTGTAATCCCAGCTATTTGGGAGGCCGAGGCTTGAGAATCACTTGAAAGCAGGAGGCAGAGGTTGCAGTGTACCAAGATTGTGCCACTGCACTCCAGCCTGGATGATTCTAACTCTAAATAAATAAATAGAAAATAAATAAAATAAAATAAAATTTAAAAAGTTAAAAAAACAAAAGTTTGTATTCCAGTCAGTTGCACCTGGGGCTCTTGTGGCGATATAAGGATGGGTTGGCTAAAAATACATATTTAACTAGTTATAGGAGGATCTATATTCATGAAGGTGATCCTGACACATGCATATTGAACAAACATTCATGCAACATATGACCCTGATTACCTTGGGGTGGAGACTTATTCCTTGCCAGGCATGGCCTTAGGTTTTGTTTATAATCTGTGTCTTATTTCTAAAAGAATCCGTTCTGTCAGTCTTATAATCTCTATTTTAACATTAACTCTGATCAGTTGATGTGCCTAAACCATAAAATGGAAGGTGTAATGAAGCTTATTTGACCACCTGTCCCATAAGCGTTGGGAATTAAATTGTTAAGACACTTTTGGAGAGGCCACAGAAGACACTTGTATTAGCCTCGCTTGGCCAAAGAAGGTGTCCATTCAGTTGGTAGCATGTTAGGATTTTATTTTTATAGTTTGCATTCTTCCTTTTTGGTCAAGACATACCACAGGTAACATCAATCGCCAAAGTTTTATTTAGTTTAATGTCACTGCCAGGGTGGGGTGGCTACCTGCCTCAGATCCATTATGTCACTTGACCCCTATGACCAAGTGGCTTAGAGTCAAAAGATTTACAGCCAATTAAACATTCTAGGCCATATGGGAATGGAAGTGGGCAGAGGGTCATTAACCATTAGAACCCTTTTGAGTAACATAAGAGTCAAAAACCAAAAGCCAAAAAGAAAGGTTATAGGATTGACTTATCTGTAAATTCTGTGTGTTGACTCATCAGCTGTATGGGCACCTGTGTACTCATCTTTGATTTGGAAGGTCTGAGCTAATTTCATCCCTAAAAACGGGCACTTACAATCTCATATGCCCACCTCTTTTACAACAGTCCCTGGACTTAAAGGGAAGGTGCTTGATATTGTATAGCTTTAGCAGCAGTGTGTGGGCAATGTAGATGGGTCCAGTGGGATTGAACAGCTTTCAAACTCTGGAGATATTAGATGAGAGAGAAATGTAATCTTTATTGTTTTACCCAATTTCTGTAAGTCCTAAATAGCTCAAAAGAAAAAAAAAAAAAAAAAGGTTTTCTTAACTCTGTAAAATCAAACATAAAGAATTAGGAACATTTCAAATAAAAAGATCATAACTCCTGTCTGATTTTGAAAATGATAGGAAAAGGAAGCTTACAGATAGCTAAACATCCAAATTATCTAGTATCTAGGACTCAGATTGGAGGAAAATTATTAAATGAGTCTCAGTGTTTTTTAATGGAGGACTGTTCATATATCTCATGAAGGTAGTTACTTTGATTGTTATGTTTTCTCAGGTCTGAAGATAAGGCTGTGGTTAACTAAAGTTTGGTGTCAGATACTGGCAGTAGTTGGTGCCATCTTTAGATAGATCTTTGTACTCTGAATCAAAGCCCTGTAACTTAACAGCACAGGATTAGTTAATAGCACCTGATAAAGGACCTTTACAAGGGGAGTGGAGGTGGTGATACTGGAGTTTATGATCGAACTGGAAGTTGTAAAAAGGATTGTTCAATCTTATAGTAATGTAATTTGTATAGCTTTGATAAGTCCCCAGTAATAAGTCTAGTTCAGAGACTTAGTTTAGAGTTTTGATTTTGAGGACATTTATCAAAGGTATTAAAAGGCTCACAATATTTTATCAACATAGAATAATAGTTATTCATTTAGGCAAGAGTGATATCAAAAGACTTTAAAAACAATATAGAAAAGTACATGAATATAAAAGCCTTAACCTTTTTTAAGCCTTTCCTGAGTAATCAGAAACCTAATAAAGACGGCATAGTAATTATCTTGATAAAATGCAAACTCTTGTTTCTTAACTCGATTATGATAAAGGCAAAGAAAAACCTGCAGTGTGACTGCTTCTCCTTATGGAAAGCCCATTTAGATAATCTAGAAGTCAGATTTGATAATAAAGGTTACTTGACATTCACCAGACATAGGGAGTGTGTTCAAGTTATGAGTATAGCAGGAGAATGTATGACTTTTGGTAACTGCATGAGAAGTTTCCCAGTTACATGAAACAATTAAGAAATATGAAGAAAAGCAAAGAGTACAAAAGCCAGTTAGACTGTAGGAAAATATTACTTTTTTAGACATTCAAGATGAAGCATTTTAGCAGCAGGCCACAACAACAATTAGAAACAGAGAAAAAGAGTTACAGGAGCTAACAAACATGTTGAAAGACAATGATCATCTCAGGCCTTTTCAAAGGGAGAGAAACACTGAAAATAGTGAGACACAGCAAAAGCTGAAAATTCTTTTGTGTTTTTTGTTTGTTTGTTTGTTTCTTTAGAGATAAGGTATTGCTCTGTTGTTCAGGCTGGAGTGCAGTGCAGCAACTGTGTCTTTCAATGCAGCCTTGACCAGCTAGACTCAAGCAACCTTCCCACCTCAGCCTCCTAAGTACCTGGGCCTAAAGGCACATGTCATCATGTCCTGATAACTTTAATTTTTTAAAGTTTTTATGAAGTTGTAATCTCACTATGTTGCCCAGGCTATTCCTTAGCTCCTGGTTTCAACCAAATTGCTTAATCTCAGCCTCCCAAAGTGCTGGAATTGTAGGTATGAGCCACAAAGTGCTGGGATTATAGGTATGAGCACCTGAACAAAAGTTGAACTTCCAAGATATAAATCTAAAAATTTTCAAAAGGAGACAGGTCATAGAATTAAAATAAAACCTCTTATAATTTTATTCAGAGTAAATCAATACTTTCCTTTATAATTATAACCAACTTAATTACATACACAATTTCTTTCATAAATTCCATTTCACAAACCTTATCATGATGTACAGAGGCCATGTATGACATTCTTGGACTTTGTATTTTTCCCATACTTCCCTCTCTTTTATATAACCAGTCATTGTACTTTAGGATAAAAATTTAACATATAGGATCCTTTTCATAAACAATTATTATTTTTTCTTTATAATTTTCCCTATAAAAATGCATCTTCATATTGTAAGCTTCTTTGCATCATTCTCTCCTACTTGTTTCTTCCTACCTTCTTTCATAACTTTTAAATAATCTACAAATTACGTAAAATTATGCCTTTTCTTAATAAGAAAACAACTTACGGAATTATATATTAACCAGAATTCTTATTCTTAGTAACCTTAAATTTTAGGAAGCACCAAATCCTATGTTAACATCTTATAGATGTTAACATTTTACAGATGAAACCACTCCACAATTTTCAGTAACATTTTCCATAAGGTAACCCTTTTTTAATTGTAAATTACCCAGACATCCAACAAGCATCGACTATTCAATTCAAAGTAATTTGAAGATTTTAAATTACAAAGTTTATATGTAAGCATGTATCCCATTTACATGTACTTATTTATTTATTTATTTTTGAGACAGGGTTTTGTTCTATTGCCAAGGTTGAAGTGAAGTGGCAGGCTCATGGCTCACTATAGCTTCAACCTCCCAGGCTCAAGTGATTCTTCCACCCAAATTTTCTATCTGGGAACACAGTTGTGAGCCAACATGCCCAGCTAAAAACATTTTTTTAATTTTAAGAAAATTTGTTTAGAGATGGGGGTCTCACTATGTTGCCAGGCCTGCTTTTGAATGCCTGGGCTCCAGCAATACTCCCACCACAGCCTCCCAAAGTGTTGGCATTACAGGTGTGAGGCACTGTACCCAGAAATTCTTTACTTATTAACATTTTATCCAAATTATTTGTGAAAACTGAGATATTAGACAAAGCTAGTCATCATTTCAAGTTATTTTCTTGTTAACCATTTAGTATACCCTTGGAATACCAAGTATTCACCTAAGAAAGAACCTTAAAGTGAAACACATGAGTATTTTGCTGATAACTCAAAAAATTCAGGTTTTTTTTATTGAATTAACAATCTTAAATTAGTCTTATTTGTCAAAAAATTCACACAAACAAAGATTATTCTTTTTTTGGTTGGGTTTATAGTCATAACTTTTGTGGTTGTGCCAACCCCTGACACCTTAAAATTTCTAGCAGAGGCAAAATATAAAATAATCAGTAAGCCCACATAAAAAATGTATGCCTACAATTCCAAGTACATTTCTAGTTTTGTTTTACTAATAATTTTAAAATTATTTTTATTTACCAAAGATTACTAAATTCATGTGAACTTGAAAACCATTTGGGTTTACTTAATTTATGAGTAATCATTTACTTATAAGCCAATTTGGAAACATGCTAGACACGACTTTAACGTAATACATGTAAATACACATATAAACACATATACACAAAAAATCAAAGATCCTATATCTTTTATCTTGGAACTCTAATCATAAGACAGCATCACAAAGTCACCAGCCTATAAAAGATATAGCTGGATCCAAATTATTTCTGACAAAATTGAGACCTGTTCATATGGCTAAACTTTGCCTGACTGGTAATCCAGTGAAGGCTGTGGACCAAAATTTTGGGTCAAGCACATTTAGGGACTTTCAATAATTTAGAAAAGCCTCTTTTACCACCACCCCATTTCCCCTTCAGTTTCAAATGAATGTTCAGTCTTTTTGTTTTAGCTATAACTGACTTAACTGTATAAGAAAAACAAAATCTCCAAGTAACCTTGAATTAGTGTCAGCATAAACAGTGAGTTTTATCCCAACACCAAGAGCTTATAAAGCTATTTCCTCTCACAGTAGATTCAAAGTAGGCAGAAAATAAAGAGAAAAATAGATAGAGAGCTTTAGAAGACTTTACTTAACTCTATAGTTGCAAGTCAACCACTTGAGCTCTGAATTTTTCTTGCTGTCATTTGCCCATCAGTTTAAAATGTGCACAAGTGGGCCATAATATGTAACCATCTAGAGTCCCAGAAAACCTGGCATGTCTTTTAACTTTCTCATTTTCTTAAAGATGTAACCCCAGAGCCCACAAAGACAACTGGAAGACAAATGGGAATGAACTGTTCTCAAATTGGGTAAAAATCCAATAGCTGGCTGGGCGTAGTGGCTCACGCTTGTAATCTCAGCACTTTGGGAGGCTGAAGTGGGTGGATCACAAGGCCAGGAGATTCAGACCGTCCTAGCTAACACAGTGAAACCCTGTCTCTACTAAAAATACAAAAAAAAAAAAATTAGCTGGTCATGGTGGCAGCCACCTGTAGTCCCAGGTACTCGGGAGACTGAGGCAGGAGAATGGCTTAAACCTGGGAGGTGGAGCTTGCAGTGAGCCAAGATCGTGCCACTGCACTCCAGCCTGGGCAACAGAGCAAGACTTCATCTAAAAAAAAAAAAATCCAGTAGCTATTCCCCTCTCCAATAGGATACTCCAGTCAGTACACAAAGTGGCTTATTCCAAGGAAAAACCCAAATAGGAGGGAAAAGGAGTTGCCAGCTATACACACCAAAGTGACCTACTCAGTCTTGGAGCCTGTCGACTTCCCCAGACACACTGCTTTTCCTAACACCAGTGAAGTGTTACAGGCAGCTGATGCTAGAAAGAGGAAAAAAGGGAGATCCCTCAAGCCAGAGCAATTTTGGCAGCTGCTGGGGTGTCCCTAGAATCCCAGCCATGGGATCAGCTAGCTACAAGTAGCTTGCATTCAAAGTGATTGTTGCTTTGCTTGGTAGTGTGAACACCGCTGTGCCCAATTGCTCCATCTGTTGGATACCAGGCAAGCTAGACCACTTGTAGGTTACAATCCCATGTTGGGCACGAAAAATTGTAGCTTAACCCAGGTTCAGCTGCCTGCTGCTCAAAGGCCAAACTCAAAAGAGAAGTGTTTCTGAGAGGAAATGCAGATTTATTCAGTAGTCAACAACCAGAGGATATGATCAACTAGTGCTGCAAAAACTATCTCAGGTTTCTCAGGGTAGCCAAAATGGTTTTAAAGGAGAATGAGATTTTCCCTTTATTTTTTTTTTGAGACGGAGTCTCACTCCGTCACCCAGCTGGAGTGCAGTGGCACCATCTCGGCTCACTGCAACCTATGTCTCCCAGGTTCAGGCGATTCTTCTGCCTCAGCCTCTTGAGTAGCTGGAATTACAGGTGCACACCACCACCCCGGGCTAATATTTTTGGAATATACAAATTTTTAAAGGGAAACGATGACTTGCCCAATATAATGCTTAAATTTAGGTTAAATATGCCTCGTAAGTGTTAAGGGCAGAAATATTTTGTTGGATTATTATACTACTCTCTTTTATATTTCATTTATGAATGCAAAGTATTTACTCTAACACAGGGGTATCCAACCTTTTGGCTTCCCCGGGCAACATTGGAAGAAGAATCATCTTGGACCACAAATCAAATACACTAACACTAGCAATAGCTGATGAGCTAAAAACAAAAAAATCACAACAAAATCTCATAATGTTTTAAGGAAATTTATGAATTTGTTTTGGGCTGCATTCAAAGCTATCCCGGGCTGCATATGGCCAATGGGCTGTGGGTTGGACAATCTTGCTCTAGTGTATATCAAGATTTAACTTTTAGAGGCATTAGTATAGGTAATATTAAAAATTATTAAAAATTAGATATTATACACACATATATGCACATACAACACACATGCATACACTGTGATACCATATACTATTAATTTATTTATTCAGCAATCATATTTTGAACAAATCTGTTAGATTTTCTCGAATTTATTAATTTGATTTAATTCTCATATTAAGATGAACTAAGTTTATATGTGAGATAAATCAGAAGAATGCTGGATTAAATACCAACTCTAATATAATTGCTTCCTATGAATTTTATTTTTAATTTGCATATAAGTATAACCTGGGACAGAGCGTAACATTGCCTCCACTGTTGCGTGGATCATGATGAGATTTTGCCACACCAGGTCCTCCTAGGCTTTTTAGTTTTAGTTTGGCCTCTTGGGATTCTAAAAGGCACTAGTATTGAGGGAAGAGAGAGAGAGACCCTCCCACACTGTTTTATATTGTTTTATACTCAGTACCTGCTTTTAGAAAAAAAACAAGGAAGTGAAACCAAAGGCAGGCAGCCCTTAACCAGGCACCAGACCCAAAACTAGACCCGAAACCAGGCCTAGGCCTGTTGGGCCTAAACCTAGTAGTTAAAAATCAACTCATGACTTAGCAACTGATGTTATCCAAAGATTCCAGACATTGTATGGAAAAACATTGTGAAACTGCCTGCTTTGTTCTGTTTCACTCTGACTACCTGTGCATGAAGCCCCTGTCAAGTACCCCCTAGATTGCTTAATCAATCACAACCCTTTCATGTGAAATCTTTAGTGTTGTGAGCCCTTAAAAGGGACAGAAATTGTACATTTGGGGAGCTCAGATTTTAAGACGGTAGCTTGCCGATGCTCTCAGCTGAATAAAGCCCTTCCTTCTACAACTCTGTGTCTGAGGGGTTTTGTCACGACTCGTCCTGCTACAGTATCTGTGAGCAAAGGTAAAACTAGGTGCAAAGCACCTAGATTCTAGGCACCAAAGTCAGCTGAAAGATACCTACAGCAAATACGTGTAAGGACATCTTGAACTTTTTGTGGGAGTGTACAGGCATTGTATACTATCACACGAAAGTCAGTGCTTAGGCAGGAGAACCCACTATATCAGAAAAAGATGAAAGCCTTGGGCATATAGAAGGCAAAACTGGAGTCATGTGACTCTAAGGCAACACACAGTGCTATAATCCAGTAGAACTGTGTATTTTTTCATCAAGTCTAACTTGCCCAAAGCCAATTCTCCCTTTGTATGTAATGTTAGAGGGTGAGAGAGGCAAATTTCTTCTTTCAAACCACAAGGGGATCATTTATTCAACTGAACAAAGACAATCATTCTTCCCCTCTTGACCTAAAGGAACAATAACAGTTTGCAAAAGCAACCAATTTATAAGCCCCACAGGCTCAGAGCAAATCTGGTTTCTGCATTAGTGCCCAGAAACTCACATTTAATTATGGGCATTGAGAAGGAGTAACTGGCAAAGCCAAATGAACAAATCTAAGGCAAATCTCTGCCTTAGATTTGCTGTGTGGAGTAATTCCCAGTTGCTTCTTTCTTGATTCTATATGCAATTGGAAATCTAGTGGACATGTCCCCTCTTTGTTTAGCCACAGGACTGATAGCTTTCCTCCTCTCTCGTGCATCAGGACTCGTTTCCATAGCAGCCACTTTGGGGAACGCAAAGAGCTTACATGATACTTTTTCTGTAGGTGAAATTTTAAGAATGAAGCATTAGCATTCATTTGCACAAGAACAAGGGCCTGTGTTCTCTTTATATAACAAGGTGTTAAGCCATTTAACAAAGGCTCTTCTTACAAGAGGTGTGCTCAGACTCAAATCTATTCCCTGCCAACATTACAATCTTAGGTGGATTGCTCTCTATTAGTTCACAAAGGTACAGATAATCCTACTCAAGATTTTGCATTTATATTGTCATTTCTGCCCTGAATTACACATCAAGGCTGCAAAAGAAAATTAGCACACTGTCCCAAGTGTGCTAATTTCCCTATTAAATACCCATTTTGTAGCCTGAGATCCAGAAGTATGAATATGCAGGACTGACTGCAGTCCAGGTACCATATGAATAATTATTCAGGGGATTCCTTAAATTCCATAATTTTGAGGCCTCAAATTTGGGGCCATCATTACATTGACTGTGAAATACAACTCAGCAAGAAGTATTGCTAACCGAAAAACAAGGAAAAACCAAGGCTAAATCATAGTTTTCACGACTCTCCTGTAATTTACCTCTAAATTCATGGAACTCTTGCTTTCTGCTAAATTACTTATTGAATGTGAAATATTTTCATCTATTCCTGTGGTAGAATCATAATCTCTACCCTCTCTCAAATAGAAATCTCCAGAATGAATTTCGCCTTAAAGGCCTATACCTATAAATTCTAAATGACTACCAATTACTATACATACATAAAATTATCATAACCATTTTGTTTGTAGCAACTATTTTTATTCCATATTCCATATCTTAGCAATGGTTTTATCAGGTTCCCAACTGGAAAAATGTAAGCTTCATCATGCTTTGCCCCACTTATGTAATGGCCACAAAATTATATGGATTTCATCTTAGTTACAGCTCTTAAAATTCTTATCTCTTCCCACTGCCTCATCATTTCCACTCATAATATATAAAAAGAAGAAAAAAAAATCTTTAAAAGAATGACGTATTTATTTTTTAACTTTTTGTTTTAGGCTTAGAACAGGTTTGTTATATAGGCAAATATATAACAAGTGCAGGTTTGTTATGTAGGCAAATTGTGTGTTGTGGAGGTTTGTTATACAGATACTTTTCTCACTCAAGTAATCAGCACAATACCTGATAGGTAAATTTTCGATCCACCTCCTTCCACACTCCTCCATTATGTAGGCCTTGGTGTCTGTTCCCTTTTCTGTGTCCATATGTACTCAATGCTTAGCTCTCACTTGTAAATGACAACATGTGGTATTTGGTTTTCTCTTCCTGTATTAATTTGCTTAGGATAATGGCCTTCAGTTTCATTCGGTTGCTACAAACACCATGATCTCATTCTTTTTATGGCTGTGTAGTATTTCATGGTGTGTATGTACCACATTTTCTTTAACAGTCTACTGCTGATGGGCATTTAGGTCTATTCCATGTCTTCGTTATTGTTGAATAGTGCTGTGATGAACATATGCTTGCATGTATCTTTATGGTAGAATGATTTATATTCCTTTGCATATATGCCCAGTAATGGGATTGCTGGGTCAAATGATAGTTATGTTTTTAGTTCTTTGAGAAATCACCAAACTGCTTGACACAATGGCTAAATGAATTTTCATTCCACCAGCAGTGTATAAAAGTGTTCTCTTTTTTTTTCTGCAACATTACCAGCATCTGTTATCTTTTGACTTTTTAATAATAGCTATTATGACTAGTGTGAGAGGGTATATCCCATTGTGGTTTAGATTTGATTTCTATAATTGTTAGGGATGTGGAGTGATTTTTCGTATGCTTGCTGGCTGCGTGTATGTCTTCTTTCGAGAAGCATCGGTTCATTTCCTTTGCTCTTTTTAATGAGGTTATTTTGTTTTGCTTGTTAATTTAAATTCCTTACAGATTCTGGATATTTGACCTTTGTTGGATGCATAGATTACAAATATTTTCTTCTATTCTGTGGGTTGTCAGTTTGCTCTTGATAATTTCATTTGCTCTGCTGAATCTCTTTAGTTTAATTAGGTCACATTTGTCAATTTTTGTTTTTGTTGCAATGACTTTTAGCATCTTCGTTATGAATCTTTACCAGGGTCTATGTTCAGAATGGTATTTTCTAGGCTATCTTCTAGGGTTTTATAGTTTTACATACAAGTATTTAATCTATTTTGAATTGATTTTTGCATATTGTCTAAGGAAAGGGTCCAGTTTCAGTCTTCTGAATATGGTTAACCAGTTATCTCAGCAATATTTATTGAATATGGACTCATTTCTCCATCGTTTGGTTTTGTGAACTTTTTTAAAGACTAGATGTTTATAGGTGTGGGACTGTATTTCTTGGCTCCCTTTTTCTTCCATTGGTCTGTATGTTTGCTTTTGTACCAGTACCATGCTGTTGTCATTACTGTAGCCTGGTAACAGAGTTTGAAGTTGGGTAATATGATGCCTCCAGCTTTGTCCTTTTTGTTGAGAATTGCTTTGGATACTCAGACTCTTTTTAGGTTTCATAGGAATTTTAAAACAGTTTTTTTTTTTTTTTTTCCCGAATTCTGTGAAGATCTCATTGGTATCTGATAGGAATTGCATTGAATCTGTAAATTCCTGTGGGCACTATGGCGATTTTAATGATATTGACTCTTCCTATCCATGAGCATGAAATATTTTTCCATTTGTTTATATAATCTCTGATTTCTTTCAGCAGTGTTTTGTAATCCTCATTGTAGAGCTCTTTCACCTCCCTCGTTAGCTGTATTTCTAGGTATTGTACTTTATTTTTTTTTTTTTTTGTACATATTGTGAATGGGATTTTGTTCCTTATTAGGCTCTCAGCTTGTATGTTCTTTGTATATAGGGATGCTGGTGATTTTTGTATATTGATTTTGTATCCTGAAACTTTGCCAAAGTTGTTTATCAAGTCTAGAGGCTTTTGTCATTTCTGATTGTGTTTATTTGGATCTTCTCTTTTTAATTAATCTAGATAGCAGTCTATCAATCTTATTTATACTTTCAAAAAACCAATTTCTAGACTCATTGATTTTTTGTATTGTTTTTCACATCTCAACTATAGTCAGTTCAGTTCTGATTTTGGTTACTTCTTGCCTTTGCTAGCTTTGGGGTCCATTTTCTCTTGTTTTTCTAGTTCCTCTAGGTTTGATGTTAGGGTGTTAATTTGAATTCTTTCTAACTTTTTGAAGTGCTCATTTTGTGCTATAAATGTTCCCTTCAACACTGTTTTAGCTGTGTCACAGACATTCTGCTATGTTGTATCTTTGTTTTCATTAGTTTTGAAGAATTTCTTGTTTTCTGGCTTAATTTTATTGTTTATCCAGAAGTCGTTCAGGAGCACATTTTTAAATTTCCGTGTAATTGTATGGTTTTCAGTGATCTTAGTGTTGATTTCAATTTTTCCTTTGCTGTGTGATCTGATAGTGCCCTTGGTATGATGTCAGTATTTTTTTGTATTTACTGAGAATTGTTTTATGGTTGATTGTGTGGTTGATTTTAGAGTATATGCCATGTACAGATGAGAAGAATGTATATTCTGTTGTTTTTGGTGGAGAGTTCTAGTTCTATAGATATCTGTTAGCTCCATTTTGTCAAGTGTCTCATTCAGGTTCTGAATATTTTGATTAATTTTCTACATCAGTGTTCTGTTTAATGAGGTCAGTGGAATGGTGAAGCCTACCGCTACTATTTCTCTCTTCTGGCTTGGAGAGTCTCTGCTGAAAGGTCTGCAGTTAGCCTAATAGGATTATCTTTGTAGGTGACCTATCCCTTCTCTCTGGCTGCCATTAACATTTTTTTCTTGCATTTTGACCTTGGGAAATCTGAAGATTACGTGTCTTGGGGTTGTCTTCTTGTATAGTATCTCACAAGGGCTCTCTGCCTTATCTGAATTTTAATGTTGGCCTCTCTAGTGAGGTCTGGGACATTTTCATGGACAACATTCTCATGTATGTTTTCCAAGTTGCTTGCTTTCTCTCCCTCTCTTTCAGGGATGCCAATGGGTCATAAATTTGTTCTCATTACTTGATCCCATATTTCTCTGGGGTTATTTCCTTCATTTTTTTCTTTATTTTTATTTGATTGGGTTCATTCGGAGAACTAGTCTTCCAACTCTGATATTTGTTCCTAAACTTGGTCAATTTGCTTGTTAATACTTACAATTGTATTGTGAAATTATTGCAGTAAGTTTTTCAGCATTATCTTATCTTTTTGTTTCCTTATTAAAATGGCCATTTCTTTCAGTTCTCGTATTATTTTATTGCATTCCTCAGATTCTTTGGATTAGGTTATGACTTTTCCCTGAATCTCAATGTTCTTCATTCCTACACATATTGTGAATTGCATGTCTGGCATTCCAGCCATTTTAGCCTGGTTAGGAACCATTGGTAAGACACTAATGCAGTCATTTGGAGGCAGGAAGACACTCTGGCTTTTTTTTTTTCTTCTTTTTTTCTTTTTTTCTTAAAGATGGAGTCTTGCTCTGTAACCAGGCTGGAGTGCAGTGGCATAATCTCAGCTAACTGGAAGATCCGCCTCCCTGGTTCAAGCAATTCCCCTGCTTCAGCCTCCTGAGTAGCTGGGACTACAGGCATGCACCACCACGCCCAGCTAATTTTTTGTATGTTAGTAGAGACGAGGTTTCACCATCTTGGCCAGGATGGTATCGATCTCTTGACCTGGTGATCCACTTGCCTCAGTCTCCCAAAGTGCTGGGATTACAGGCATGAGCCACCATGCCCTGCCTGGTTTTTTGAGTTGCCAGAGTTCTTTCTCATCTCTGTGTGCTGATATACCTTTTATTTTTGAAGGTGCTATCCTTTGGATGGCCTTTTTTTTTTTTTTTTTTGCCTTTTTCTTCTTTTATGTCCTTGGAGGTTTGATTGTGATATAAGGTGGGTTAAGTTAACTGGTTTTGTTTCTGAAACATGTTAGGGGACCAAAGTGCACCTCAGCACTCCTGGGCTGTGTGCTCTAACTCTGGGTCTGGTAACAGGTCCCCAGCTTTGTTTTCTGGTCCCTGATGGTTGGGAACTTGTTGCAATGAAGGGCCTGAAGAATTCTCGGTCTGCTGACCACAACACTCCAGTCGATGGTGTTGGCCAAAGCACTTCATCTTGGCAGTGACAGCAGAGTACATGCTCACTTGTGTGTCTCAGCAGTCACAATGGCACAGAATGTATACCCTGTTGTTTTTCGGTGGCGAGTTGTGTAGATATCTGTTAGTTCCATTTGGTTAAGTGTCTAGTTCAGGTCCTGAATATTTTGGTTGGTTCTCAACAGTGGCATGTTGGGGTGCATGCGCGTTGGCTTTGGTGGGGCACCAACAGGAGTGGGGTGACAGCATTCTTGCACATGCTTGCAGTGGTGGCATGGCAGGGGTAGTTTGCTGGCAAAGGCAGCGTTGCCAGCATTCATGCCAGTGCTGGTGGCATTGTGGGGTGCCTGCATGTCAGTAGGAGTGGGACTGAGAGCTGTGCTCCCACTGATGGTGGTGAGATGGCAGGATGCATACACACATGTGCACTGAGGAGTAGGAGAGGTGAAGTCTAGAAACAGACACTTCAAGAGACAGGCAAAGAAAATAGGAATTTATGCTAAATGGGGTGGGCAAATATACATATTTAATAAGATATAGGAGGACTCATGAATATTTATGAAAGGAGAAACATGTGCATGAGAAATTGAGCGTTATGCCCCTTCATGGGTCCCCGGACAAAAAAGTGGTGTGTTAATATGATTTGAATGTGAAATTTTTGGCCCTTCAATGTAAAAAGGTAAAGCAGAGGACGTAAAAACCCTCACTGCACATTCACATAGACTGACCAGAACCCTACTCTGTGGTCATTCTGCAAATAAAAGGAGGGGCAACATCAGGTGTTTAGTTGACATCAGTGGTAGTGGAGTCCTCTGAAATGGCTGATTTCCATTTAACCTTTAGGGAAGAAAGCCCAATGGGAGTTAGTGAGAGAGGAGAATAACGAGGCATGTCCAATCTCCTATCCTGCTGTGCCTGAGAACTCTGTTTTCAAGGTTTCTCTGGTGTCTTCTTGGTCAGGAGAAGGTATGCTCTGCTGGTTGGGGGCTTAGGATTTTATTTTTATTTCTCACACATGTGAGTGAGAACATACAGTGTTTAATTTTCTGTTCCTGACTTATTTTACTTAACAATGTCCTTCATTTCCATCTACGTTGCCACCAATGACAGGATTGTATTGTTTTTATGGTTGAATTGTATTCCAATGTGTATATTACATATTTTAAAAATTCATTTATCTGTGGTTGGGAACCTAGGTTGATTCCATATCTTACTATTGTGAATAGTGCTGCAATAGACATCAGGGTGTAGATGTCTCTTCAATGTCCTTGACTTTGAATAAATGCCCATCATTGAGATTGCTGGATCATATGGTAGTTCTACTTGTAGTTTTTTGAAGAAACTTTATACTCTTCACCATAGTGGCTGAACAAGTTTACATTCTCACCAAGAGTATATAAGTGTTTTGCTTTATCTGCATCCTCACCAGCATTTTTTTTTTGTCTCTTTGATAATATCCACCCTAACTAGGATGAGATGATACTTCATTGGTCTTTGAAAATATTTAACAGTTTAAAAGCACAGGCAATAAAAGCAAAATAAACAAATGGAATTATATTAGACTAAGAAGCTCCTCTACAACAAAGTAAACAATCAACAGAGAGAAAAGATAGCCTACAGAATGGGAGAAAATATTTGTCAACTATTCTTCAGACAGGGGATTAATATTCAGAATACACAAGGAATCAAACATTTATATGGCAAAAAAATCTAATTTAAAAATGGACAAATTATCTGAACTGACGTTTCTCAAAACAAGACCTACAAATGGTCAGTAAATATATAAAAATATGTTCAATATCATCACTAATCATCAGGAAAATATAAATCAAAACTACAAAAATTCACTCTCTCAACTGCCTTCTCTGACTCTAACAATATTATTACCCTCAAATTAGTTCTCCACTCTTACATCCAAATGACCTTTAAAAATGCAAATCTAATAATGCCATTTTCTAGCCTCAGATACTTAGGTACTTAGATAATTAATGACATTCCCTTGCTTCAGCTCCATTAAGAAAAAAAATCAGAGTGCAGGGAGAAGGTATCAACTAAAATTATACACATATAAAATGTATAGTTAATTTTATTACCAGTCATGAATAAGTATAGTACTAGAAAAGAAAATAAGCCTATGTTATACAGAAACATTGATGGAAAAAAAATTCTAAATAAGGTAATAAAATTCTGGATGAGTATTAGATAAAGAACACAGATATGATTTAATACAATCTATTATTATAATTAATTAGATTAAAAAACTAAAAAAGCTAATTATTATCAATAAATGTAAAGGGCATTTCTTATTGTTCAATAAATATTTATATTAAACATATTAGAAAATAGTGGAATAAAATAAACTTCCATAAAGTGATATTTTATTTTGTTTTTTACTACATTCTACAATAATAATTACAGTTTATGCTAAAACTTGAGACACATTTCTTTAAGAATAAGGGAAAGGTACCTATAACCAAAGTTCCTCTCTTATGTAACAACATATTGGAATGCTTTGTCAATAATAAGATAATAGACTAAAAAGTGAGATATAGTGTAAGTTTTGAAAGGAAATGTATAATTGTTATCATTTGTAGCCGATATATATTTGTAGCTCATAATGAAGGAAAATAAACAGATATAGTATTTGTACTAATAAGAGAGTTAGCAAGGTTGCAGAATATATAATCAATGTATCAGAACAATAACAGCCATTTGTTCTAGAAATAACTAATTGTAACAAAAAATAGTTTTATAGTTTTAGGTTGTATTTCCAACAATAAATAAAATTATCAATTTTGATGAAGTTAAACTTAATTTGTTTTCATATGAGTGAGTATTGCATGAAGTTATAGTAAGTTCTCACTTATTTCTGTAAGGATAGTCAGGTAACTCAATACCATTTTTCAAAGACTTTCTTATCCCATTGCATTGCTTTGGCACCTATTTGTAGATTTTCTATTCTAGTACATCTATCTATCTATCAATCAATCTATCTATCTATCTATCTATCTATCTATCTATCTATCATCTATTTTCTCCAATAACTGAGTGTCTTAATTCCTGTATCTTTATACTAAGTCTCCAAGTGAGGTAGGATAAATTCTCTTAACTTTTCCTTTACTTTGAAAACTGCTTTGGATATTTTCTAGGTCCTTTGCATTTCACATGTATTTTAGATTATATTTGGTAATTTCTGCCAAAAAATAATAAACTGCTGTAATATTTACTGACATTTAGAACTACAGTTCAATTAGGAAAAAATTGACATCTTTATTTTTATTTTTACTTTTTTTGATGGAGTCTCGCTCTGTCGTCAGACTGGAGTGCAGTGGTGCTGTCTTGACTCACTGCAACCTCCGCCTCCCAGATTCAAGTGATTCTCCTGCCTCAGCCTCCTGAATAGCTGGGATTACAGGTGCACACTACCACACCTGGTTAATTTTTGTATTTTTAGTAGAGACAAGGTTTTACCATGTTGGCCAGGGTGGTCTTGATCTCTTGACCTCGTGATCCGCCTGACTCGGCCTCCCAAAGTGCTGGGAATAAAGGCATGAGCCACCGCGCCTGGCCAAGAATTGACATCCTAAGGGAATATTGAGTTTTCCAATCATGAACATGGTATATCTTTACACTTGCTTAGGTCTTTTAAAAAATTTCTTTAATAACGTTTGTGTACAGTTCATTAATGCTTTTTCTTAAACTTAGTTCTAAGTGTTATTGTTGTTGTTGTTTCTAGGCTTTACTGTAAATTAAAGTGTTTTCCTCTCTGTATTTCCCAATTTTAAAAAATCTAGTGTAAAATAATATAACTAATTTTGTGTAGCAATCTTGGATTATCTAATCTTGCTAAATTCATTTATCAGTTCTTACAGTTTTACAAAGATTTTCTGGAATTTTATAGGTAAACAATTTATATAATCTGAACATAGAGATAATATATATTTTCCCTTCGTGTCTTGATGTTTTTATTTCTTTTATCTGGCTTATTGCAATAACTATGGACTTTAGAACAATATAAATAGAGGTGGTTGAAATGGATATTCTTGTCTTTTTCCAGATAACAAGGGGAAACATAATTTATATTTCCAACATTAAGTACTACACTGATTAAAGGTTTCTATGTGTATGCTCTTTATCAGTTTGAGAAAGTTTCTATTTTCAGTTTTCTCAGAGCTTCTTTTGCTGTTGTTTTATTTATATAGATGGGTGTTAAATTTGTTAAATGCTTTTCTAAATCTATTGCGATGATCACGTAACTTTTATTATTTGTTATGTGATATTATAAACTTCATTGTGTAGTTTTCAAATGTTTAAAACCTATGTCCTTTAAATAAATGCTGGTTGGTTGTGATATACTATTCTTTTTATATACATTAAGTTTAGATTTGCTAATATTTTATAAACATATTCATTCATATTCATGAGTGCACTTGATCTGTGCTTTTCGCTTTTGCATCATGTTTGTAAGGTTTTCATATTAGGGTTATGTTGCCCTCAAAAAGCATGTTAAGAAATTGGACAACTTAAATGAAATATACAGTGACCATTCCTCCACAGTTTGCTAAAATGGTTTGTGTAAGTTTGGTATTTTTTGTTTCTTCAATACTTGATAGAATTAATCAGTAAACTTCTTTAAGCCAGAAGGATTTTCGTATCTGAGATGTTTTTTTCATGATAAATTCCATTTACTTCATAGATATAATGATTTTCAGAATCTGTTTTCATTTCTTATGTCAATTTCAGTAAGTTATATTTTCAAGAAATATACATATTTGATTGAACTTATAAAATTATTGATGTAATAGTGTTTAAATAGTCTATTACTATCATTTTAATGTCTCTCAGAACTATATTTGAAATACCTTATTTTATCCCTGATATTGAGTTATTTGTGTTTCCTCCTTATTTTTCTTGATCAATGTAAGTAACAGTTTGGTAATCAGTTGATCTTTTCAAAGAACCAGTTTTGCATTTTTAATCTTCTGAAATATGTCCATTTTATTATTTCATCAATTTATATGTTTTTTAAAATTATTTCCTCATATTACTTACTTTTGGCTTACTTTGATCTCCATTTTATTTTCTTTTATCTTGAGACTGTTATTAGGAATGCATTTATAATTGTTATATCTTCCTGATGAATTGTCTTACTTTTTATTGTAAAATATTTTTGTTTATCTCTCTAGTAATACTCATGATCTTGGAGTCTACTTAATCAGTTATTTAAATGGATACTCCAGTCCTCTCATGTGTACAGTTTGTATGGGTTTATCATTTTTCTTCCATTATATTCAACCTGAGTATTTGTATTTAAAATTTGTTTCTTGTAAGCAGCATACAATAAGGTCTTGCTTTTTCCCTTTCTAATCTGTTCTGCCAATCTCTTGCTTTTAATTGAAGTATTTAGATGATTAACATCTGATGTCAAGATTGATGTGGTTGAATTTGAGTCTATCATTTTATTCTTTATTTCTTTATTTACTGACATTTAGAACTACAGTTCAATTAGGAAAAAATTGACATCTTTATTTTTATTTTTATTTTTTTTGATGGAGTCTTGCTCTGTCGTCAGGCTGGAGTGCAGTGGTGCTGTCTTGACTCACTGCAACCTCCACCTCCCGGATTCAAGTGATTCTCCTGCCTCAGCCTCCTGAATAGTTTTGTTGCTCCTCCTGTTTGCTCCATTTGTTTTGTTGTTGCTCCAGTGTTTCTCTTTTATGCCTTCTTTTGGCTTATTTGTATTTTTCTAATTATCCCTTTATAATTTGCCTATTTTCTTTTTGGCTTGCTTATAAATATTATTATTATTATTATTATTATTATTATTTTGACATTGAGTTTCCCTCTGTCACCCAAGCTGAAGTGCAAAGGCACAATCTTGGCTCACTGCAATCTTCGCCTCCTGAGTTCAAGTGATTCTCCTGCATCAGCCTCCTAAGTAGCGGGGATTATGGCCATCTGCCACCACCCCCAGCACATTTTTGTATTTTTAGTAGAGATAGCGTTTCACCATGTTGGTCAGGTTGGTCTCAAACTCCTAACCTCAGGTGATCAACCCACCTTTTCCTCCCAAAGTGCTGGGATTGCAGGTGTGAGCTACTGCGCCTGACTGCTTTCTTTGCATTATTTCTTTCTTAAGAGGTAGCTCTGGAAATTGTAATCTTCATACCAAACTCTTCACAGACTATTTAGAATTAATATTGTATTGCTTCACAGAAAAGATAGAAACCTTAAGAATAAATAGGTTCTTTTTCCCCATGAACTATTATGTTATCATGCTCATGTGCATTCAGTGTATCTGTATTTTAAAAACTTACCAGCAAATATTAACTACATTTAAAATACATATTAATTTTGAAAAATTAAGAGAAAAAAATGTAGTGTTTCATGTGTTTCCAACTATTTCTATTGATCCCCTCTCATTCCTGAAAATCTAATTGGCCCTCTAGTATTAATTCTCTTCAGCCTGAAGAATTCCTTTAGTATTTTTGTATATAGCAAGTCTGCTGGCAATTGACTTCATATAAAAAAACTTTATTTTGCATTTATGTATAAAGAATATTTTCATTAGTTATAGAATTTTATTTTCATATTTTTTCCTTTAAAATCTTTTTTCACTGTTTTCTATCATTTAATGTTTCTTATGTGACACCTGTAGTCATTTATACTAATGGATAAGTTCTACCATGTGTCATGCATTGTGTCATTTTACTCTAGCTGCCTTCAGATGATTTTCTTTATTTTATATTTCTATTATTTTTATTAAGATATGTCTAAAAGTGATTTTTAAAAATTGTTTGTTGCTTACTGATGTTTATAGTATGCACCACTGTGCAATAAAATGTACATTCTTCTCAAGTATACATTTAACATTAACCAAGACAGATGCTATTCTGGGAGAAACTTTAAACAATTTAAAAGACTAGAAATCATGTAATGTATGTGTTGTTATGATAATATATTTAAGTTAAGAAATGGTAACAGAGGCCGGATGCGATGGCTCACACTTGTAATCCCAGCACTTTGGGAGGCCAAGGCGAGCGGATCACAAGGTTAGGAGATTAAGACCATCCTGGCTAACACAGTGAAATCCTGTCTCTACTAAAAATAAAATAAAATGTAAAAATTAGCCAGGCATAGTGGCATGCACCAGGTAATTGGGAGGCTGAGGCAGGAGAATTGCTTGAACCTGGGAGGACAGAGGTTGCAGTGAGCTGAGATTGCACCATTGTACTCCAGCCTGGCAACAGAGTGAGACTCTGCCTAAAAAAAAAAAAAAAAAAATCAGTAATAGAAAGATAACTGAAAAATTTCCAGTTTTCTGAAAATTAGCAGAAGTATTCTAAGTAACTTATGAGTCAAGAGAAATTCTCACGATAAATTTGCAAATATTTTGGAGTGAATGAAAATGAAAATTCAACATATCCAAATGTATAGAATTATTCTACAGCATTGTTTAGAAACTTCTTTTGGTCTCAAATGCATATAGTAGAAAAAAACTGTGTCAAATCAATAAATAAAATTTTCACCTTAAGAAACTAGAGAAAGGATAGAGGTTTAAATTCAAAATTACTAGTAAGAAGAAACAGACCAAGTGCAGTGGCTGATGCCTGTAATCCCAGTATTTTGGTAGGTTGAGACTGGCAGATCACCTGAGGTCAGGAGTTCAAGACCAGGCTGGCCAACATGGTGAAATGCCATCTCTACTAAAAATACAAAAATTAACTATTAATGGTGGTAGTCACCTGTAATTCCAGCTACTTGGGTTACTGAAGCAGGAGAATCACTTGAACCCGGGAGGTGGAGGTTGCAATGAGACAATACTGTGCCATTGCACTCCAGCCTGGGTGACAAGAGTGAGACTCCACCTCAAAAAATAAGTAAATAAATAAAAACAACAAAGAAATTAAAACTTGAGATGAAAATAAATTGGAACAAAGTAATAATTGAGAAAACCAGTGAAACGGAAAGATAGTTTTTTGTTAAAAAATCTATAAAACTGAAGAAACTCTAGCCAAACTGAGCAAGTAGACAAGGAGTTAAGACAATAACTGATATCAGAAATAAAGAGGGTCCACCAATATGGGCCACACAACCATTAAAAGTATACTAAGGTGTGCTAATTTTCTATTGTAATAAATTACCACAAACTTACTAGCTTAAAGCAGTAGATATTGATTCTTACGGATCTGGAGATCAGAAGCCCTCAAACCAAGATATCAGCCAGATTGAATTCCTTCTGAGGATTCTAGTAGAGAATCTGTGTTCTTGTCTTTTCTAGTTTCTAGTGGCTGCCTGCATTCTTTTGACCCCTGCTTCCATTTTCATATTGCTTTGTCTTTTATTTCTGTTATCACATCATGTTCCCTGATTCTGACTCTACTATTTTCTTCTTTCTCTTATGACAACCCTTATGATTAAGTTGGGTTCCCCTGGATAATTCAGGATGACCACCTTATCTCAAAATTCTTAATTAAATTACATTGGTAAGGTCAATTTTGCCATATAAGGTTGCATATTCCCCAGTTCTGGAAATTAAGATGTGGATTTCTTCAGGGGGTAGACATTCTTCTGCCTGTCATATGCAGAACTCTGCAAAAAGCTCTATGCTTATAAATTCTACAAATGGTTGAAGTGAACTAATTCCAAAAAAGTACAAATTATGAAAACTCACTTAGATAACAGATAAGCTGAATAGTCCTATGTCTACTAAAATATTGGATTTGTAGTAAAAATCTTTCAATCAAATAAATCTTCAATGGTGAAAATTTTCAAACACTTTAGGGAGAATTACAGCACATTTACGAACAGGAACTTTCAGAAAAAATAAAACAATACTTCCAAATAAACTTTATAAGGCTAGCACTACATAAATATCAAAATCAACACAGAAATTACATACTAGAAAACTATAGAGCAATAATATTTATGAACATAAATTCAAAAATCTTTAGCAAACTGCTATACATTTATTCTATCAACATATAAAAATAATTCTGAACAATAGTTTTCCCCATCAATGTAATTCAACTTATCAATCAAAAATGATATGGCAACCTCAAAAGATGCAGAAGTATTTGACAAACTTTAACATTCATTCATTGTAAAAATTCTCAGCAAAATAGGAATACAGTGGAACTTCTTTTTATCTAATAGAGGCTATCAATAAAATGCCTTTAGCTGTAATGTTACTTAATAGTAAAAGACTAAATACTTGCTTACTCTCTAAGACTGGGAACAAAGTTTATATTCAGCATTGTATTTTAAGCTTTAACCAGTGTAATAAGACAAGAAAAAGAAAATGAATCCATAATAGAAAGGAAGAAATAACTGTTTCAGCTCTCAGGTGATATTATTGTATGTGTAGAAAACCTGAATAACTCACAAAAACTTCTAAGAAGTTATACCTGAGTGTTCCAAGGCTGCAGAGTGCAAGGTAATATACAAAAAATAATTAATTTTTATACACTAGCAATGAAGCAAATGATTTCAAATTACAAAATTAATACCATATATAAAATCTCCCAAAACTAAAATATTTAGATATAAATCAAAGTTTTCAGCCAGGCGCAGTGGCTCATACCTGTAATCCCAGCACTTTGGGAGGCTGAGGCGGGCAGATCACAAGGTCAGGAGATTGAGACCATGGTGAAACCCCATCTCTACTAAAATTACAAAAAAAAAAAAAACGAAAGTTTTCATGATATATACACTGAAAACTAGAAAACACTGATTAAAAATGCCTAAATACTGTTTGGAGAAGTATAGCATTTTAATAGATTCTAAGATTTTATATTGTTACATTCAACGTAATGCTAGTTAAAAAAATCTCAGTAGGCTTTGACTCACAGTAAACTTTTAAAAGACTTACCCTAAAGCTCTACTAATAAAGAAAATATTGGCTGGGCGTGGTGGCTCATGTCTGTAATCCCAGCACTTAGGGAGGCCGAGGCAGGTGGATCACCTGAGGTTGGGAGATTGAGACCAGCCTGAGCCACATGGAGAAACCCCATCTCTACTAAAAAAAATACAAAAAAATTAGCCAGACGTGGTGGCACATGCCTGTAATCACAGCTACTTGGGAAGCTGAGGCAGGAGAATTGCTTGAACCTGGGAGGCAGAGGTTGCAGTGAGCGAAGATCATGGCATTGCACTCCAGCCTGGACAACAAGAGTAAAACTCCATCGAAAGAGAGAGAGAGAGAGAGAGAGAGAGAGCGGGGGGGGAAAGACAGAAAGCAAAGAAAGAAAGAGAGAGAGAAAGGAAGGAAGGAAGGAAGGAAGAAGGAAGGAAGGAAGGAAGGAAGGAAGGAAGGAAGGGAAAGAAAGAAAGAAAGAAAACGAACGAACTGAGTTTTAGATTAAACTTTTCTTCTGCAGTGTATCTGCCTTTGTCTGCAATGGACTTGAAGGTACTATCACCAAAAATTTATTCTAAATTATGTTTCTCCTTGAAGTTTCAGGTCATAAATCCAGGTGGATGTTAACCCCGAATCTAAAATATCAATTTGTGGTTGAAAAGTTTCAAAATTTTTTTTAATTCTCCCAAAATCAAACTTGGAGCATGCATGTATCCCCAGTTACTACCTGGCTCCACTCACTGAGGATTTTGTAATTTTGAAGTCTCAGCTCCATTTAGATGTCCCAATCCCAACTTTAATTCTGCTTACAAATTTGGTTTTGTCATTTGAGTCTTTTATGTTGACCCTTTGGTAAATCCTAGCCTCTAGACAGCCAGGAATCAGTAGATCTAGACAATACAAATTCTTTTTTTAGAACTTCTTTATCCTTATAAGTTCACAATTTAAAGAATTGTCTCCATAAAATTATATTAATTTTGCATATCAACTTTAAATACATATATGCCAACAGTTATGAATATGATCTAGAAGTTTCAAAAAATTTTCATTTCACTATGTTGTGAGAAACGGCAGTCCATATCTTTCCTTTTAAGGAAATCTAAAAATTTCTCTCATGCATATGATACAAAGGTAGAGGGGTATATATGTATGTGTGTGTGTGTGTGTGTGTGTGTGTGTGTCTGTGTGTCTGTGTGGTGTGTATATAATAAGAAATAGTTTTTTTTCTTTAATAATCTTATACTCTAAAAATCAAGCAAATATAATTACTTTTGACTTGGGACACAGATTTTATATTCTGTAATTTTCTCATTTTTGATGGATAGATGTTAAAGATGATAGAATAATCTTATTATTGCTCATCAAATCAGAGTTGCTTTTTATTCTACAAATGTACTTCTTCAAATATATGTTTATTCTTCAAATATGGGCTTGAAATTATAACTTCTATAAATTGAAGAAATTGATATGTTCAGTTATCTCTTCCCCAAATAAAGTTTATTTTAAAAAGATTTTGTACTTGCTAGAAAGTACCACTCATGATTATTACTTTGGAAAATTATGTTATATAATGCTAATGAACAATAAAGAATGTTTTCATTCATTCAAGTCATAGGGAAAAAATGAATGTGTCATTTGAATACAAATGTGTCATTTTATCAAATATAAATGTGTGAAATTCTTAACATTTTGTTTTATTCTTTGATGACATGCATTTTCATTTTAGAAAAAGAATTAATACAGTGTAATTATAGCATAAAAAGAAATGTTGCTTATTATTAGGCATTCATATCAGATAAAGGATACCTTGTGAGTGATAATATAGTTTGAGAGGAGCTACAGATTATACACGAAATTTGCCTTGAAATTTCATTCCCATATCACCCACATTTTATTTACTTGCAATGTACATTTTATCTGGGCCAGTTATAGACTAAGTCAGTCAAAGAGGTTCTATATAATCCAGTCAATACAATCAGAGAAAGTATTTTTCAATATGAAATAATTTCGTAATGTATTAAAATGGCACATAACATTCACAGATTGTTTGACAGATGTTTTAAATCTCAGGTTATTTACTTTCAAATATGAGAAATGAGTACAACATTTTTAAAGCAGATGCTATTTATGTGTGCTAAATGCTACACCTTTGCTCTTGCATACTTTTAAGTTTTGTAAAGTACTCAAGCTTGGTAAAATATTCAAATGAGTCTTTACTTTTGGTTCAGAGTTTTGAAGAAATGGCAGTTCCTCATCTCTGCCAACCTCATCCAGTACTTCTTTTCTCTTTGGCTATTATTATTAGTTTTAATCATTCAGCATCCACCAGTTTGCTTCAGACATTTCCTGGCTACATCTTCTCTTGTTGCTTCACTGGATCATCTTTTCTACCTTCTGCGGCAATAGGGTCATTCTTGAAATGCTCGTTCATTTTTCTAATTCTCATATCCCTCAATGTTTCTGATATCACATTTTTTAGGATGCTCCCCATACCTATATACCTAATGCTATCAACAAAATTCACCTAATAAGATTAGCATCTTCTTAGAAGATTCATCTTTCTTTCCAAATTTTTTCCACTTACTTATTTCCTAATCTTCGTTCATTATATCCATATTCTCCAAAGGCCTAAAATTTCAAATTCATATTTTATGGTACTCTTTTCTTTATATTGTTCACCTTCCCTGTTGAATCAGTTACAAAGATATGCTGGTTTTCTCTGAAGAAAGTCACAGGCTTCTTTATTAGCCATTTCCACTGTTCTAACCAAATCCAAGTCTCAGAATCCTTCTTTCCTTTAAGTATCATCACTGTGCAATCCATCTTAAACCTATTGCTAGCGTTATCTTTCTAAAACAGTTTTGAATGTATCACTTCTCTGTTTAAACATTTTCCTATATTATAATGCCTTGGTACCATAGTATGTTACTAAAGATCTTTTATTTACCAAAATTATCTTCAATTGTTGGCCTTAGAAACACACTGCCCTTGAATCAGATTCTACCTCTGCTGTGTTCCTTTTGTTCCTCTACCATTGTACCTTGATGCCTTTGTCACTCCTTCTACCTGAAATGTACACTTACAGTTTTTCTCTCACTTCCACTTGTTGAAAAATTTATTACCATTTAAGGACAAATACAATGTCACCATCTCCATGAACCTGTTCTGAATGTATTAATCAGAAGCAGTATCACCTGTTGCTTACTAAGCCTAAACAACATTTGATGGGATAATGATATTGAACCCATATTATTTCCTCATTAACTATAAATTCCATACTCTGGGAGCCATTTATACCCACTGCACTTAGGAAAGTAGTGTGAATGCAGAAGATGGTCAGAGATTAAGTAAAGCAAGTATCTTTTAGGAAGGAATCCTTGCTTATGGACAGATATTGTAATTGCTTCTCAACTGCATGATTTTGTCCCTTTCATGAAATTGTTGATTTATTTCAGATGCTTTTTAGTAAAAGAGAGACCTAAAATTACCTTACTGAGATACCTTGTAAAGAAAAATTTAAACTAACGAAGACTATCAGTGCTGTTTCTCCACGTTTGACTTTCCACCTCTCCTGTTCTTTCTCTTTACATTGGCATGGCTAAATACCAAATGCTAGTACTTAATAGCATAGTACAGGTGCTGAAACACTGGCCTTATAAACTGGATCCCTATGTTCCTGTTTCAGCTTGGCTACTAAAAAGCTATATGACCTGGAGCAGTCACCTTGCACGTTCCTATTTGTCCTATCTTTAAAATGAGGGATTGGACTTTATTATCTCTTAATTACTTTCAATATCAAAATCCTACAATTATTTTTAGTGATAAAATCCAGATTTAAATTTCTATTTTAAAACAAATTTCTCAGGAGTTCACCTAAAATGACATCAAAAAACACCACAATGGATCAAGTTCAAAAATCTCCTATATCAGTCCAAAAGAGAGAGTGGTTTATCATAGTCACTGTGAAAACTGCAACCCTTTTCCAGTTGGGTGAAAGCCACCAAATTACTGATCTTGCTCAGCCATGGCCACTGCTGACTCAGGCCTTAACACAGCTAGCAAGTATCAATGCACATGTAAGTTATGATTTAGATCTACTACAACTATTAAATGCCTTTGAAAGTGATGACTAGGAGCCACTTCAAGAGGCCAATGCAATTCATTCCCGGAAGAGCTTACAAAGCAAAATTTAATATCCTTTACTTTCAGTCCCCATTGCCACTGAATTTCAAATCTATGTATAACTAAACCAAATCTTTGATTTTTCTTATAACAATAAACTATATAGGGACTTACCTAGTGCTGTTCATTCTGAAGTCAGAAAGTCTTTATGGAAAAATAATTTGTATATCCATTGCAAGCTTTCCAAACTTCCTAATAAAAGGTTGCACACACTGCTGTAAGATGCCAGGTTTTGGGAAGTGTGAAACATATTCTGACAGTTTAATTGAAATAGCTATTGAGCATGAAGGCGAAAACCTGTTGAGAAGGGAAATAAACAACAGCAAAATCCCTGCTGAATTTTCAGACAAAGTAGAGAAAATCAGAAGGACTCTTTATTCAGTGATAATAAATTCATGAATCAAGTGGGAGAATTGTTGTCAGAATTTAGGTATCAATCATTACTGCTGATCTATTTTCCTTTATTGAGTCTTCAGTTGCTTCCTTTGCCTGACTTATTAAAGTGGTATGAGAATCCAACAAGATAGTAGAACATAAGGTTTATCTACCTGGAAACACTAGTCATTAAATATCAACTGTTCTTTGAGAGACATACAGAAATCAGAAGATTTCAAATAAGAATCTGAGTTTTGCACTTCTTTAGAAAAACTAGGTGGGGGGATAGGACAGGAATTCTTGTGTTTCCTTTAGCCTGAATGGCAAAACCATGCTGGAACTGAGTTACTGGTTCAACACTTTAGCATATATTTTGCATTATGCCTACTGCCAACCACAGGTAAGCTTCATCATTTCACCACTGGACATTTACACATTTGTTTATGTGATGTTCAAAATAGCTATTACTGGCAATTGTATTTATTTAAAAGTTTATCAGTCTACATATATTTTAAAACATGTTAGAATAAAACCACATATCCTCATGCCACCTTTTAAATCCTCATAGTTGGTCAAGCTAGAGATTCTTACTGTAAGGCTACTAATTTCATACTATTTTTAAATTTCAGGAGCCCTTATATTTTCAGATATAAAAAGCACATATGTGAGGCAGTAACACATATATTGAAATTAATGTTAGTAAACCACAACCAAATAAAAAAAGTTCAAAACTATAGACTAGAAGGTGTGTATGATTCACATAGATCTTGAATTTAACAGTCAAATTTGATTTTACATGAAAACATTAAAGAGATAATCATAGTACATTACTTCCAATGTGCTTGGTGTATATAACCTGCCCTACTTTCTAGTCTAATTAACTATATCAAACCAACTGTTGAAATAGAAGTAAATGGTGAAACATAAGGATCTTCCTGGAGTGTGAACAAAAAAGGACAAGATTCAAAAAACTCCCTTCTTCTGAGTTTTCTTTCTTATTTTTGTTTATAATTGACACATAATAATTGTACATGTTTGTGGGGTATACTGTGATGTTTTAATACATATATGCATTGTATAATGATCAAATCAGGGTAATTAACATACCCATTACACAACATTATCATTTCTTTGTGGTGATAACATTCAAGATCTTCTTTTCTAGCTATATTGAAACATATAATACACTATTTTTTGCTGTAGTCACTCTGCTATGTTATAGAATACCAGAATTTATTCTTACTATACAACTGTAACTTTGATCTCATAGAAATAAAGAGTAGAATAGTAGTTACCAGAGGTTGAGGAGAGAAAAGGGGATGGAGGATGGAGAGAGGTTGGTCAATGAGTACAATTACTTTAGATTCCACATATGAGTGAGCTCATGCAATATTTGTTTTTCTGTACCTGGTTGATTTCACTTAACAATGTCCTACAGGTTCATCCATGTTGTCACAAATGACAGAAGGTCATTCTTTTTGTAGCTGTATATATTCCATTGTGTATGTTTAGCATGTTTTCTTGATCTATTTGTCCACTGATGAATATTTAGGTCAATTCTATCACTTACATAATGTGAACAGTGCTGCAATAAACATAGAAATGCATATATCTCATTGACTTCTCATTTTATTTATCTGAATATATACCTCACAGTGAGACTGCTGAATCATATAATCATTTTATTTTTAATTTTTTGAGAAATCTTCGTGTTGTTTTCCATAATGTCTGTACTAATTTACATTCCCACTAACAGTGTATGAGTGTTCCTCTTTTTCTTCATCCTCACCAGCATTTGTTATTTTTTATCTTTTTGATAATAGCAATTTTAACAGGTATGAGGTAATATCTCACTGTGGTCTTGATTTCTATTTCCATGATGATTAGTGATGCTAATCATTTTTTGTCAAACATCTACTGGCCATTTGCATGTCTTTATTATGTTGAGTTATATCCCTGCTATACCTAATTCATTGAAATTTTTTATCATGATGGGATGTTGAATTTATGAAATGCTGTTTCTTCATCTATTGTAATAATCATATGTTTTTTGTATCTGATTGTGTTAATGTACTACATTTATTGATTTGCATGTTATAAACCATCTGATATAGTTTATATATTTGTCCCCCCAGTGTCATATTAAAATGTAATTCCTAGTGTTGGAGGTGGGGCCTGGTGAAAGGTGATTAGATCATAGATGTGGATTCCTCATTGACTGGTGATGTGCTATCCTTTTAATTGTGAATGAGTTCTCATGAGATTTGGTTGTTTCCAAGTGTGTGGCACCTCCCACTCACTCTCTTGTTCTTGCTCTCACCATGTGATGTGCCTGTTACCACTTCATCTACCACCATGAATAAATATTCCCTGAGGCTTCCCCAGAAGCTGAGCAGATGTTGGCACCCTGTAGGGCCAATTAAATCTCCTTTTTAAAAAATAAATTACCCAGTCTCAGGTGTTGGTTTGTAGCAATGCAAAAGAGCCTAACACATCATCCTCAAATTCCTGTGATGAATCACATTTGATCATAGTAAGTGATTTTTTAATGTGTTGATGGATTCAGTTTGCTAGCATTTTGCTCAGGATTTTTGCCTCTGTGCTTCAGAGATACTAACCTGTAGTTTTCTTTTACTGTTGTGTCATTATCTGGTTCTGGTGTCAAGGTAATCCTTGCCTGGTAGAATGAGTTAGACATATTCCTTCTTCTTCAATTTAACATAGTAGTTTTAGAAGAATTAGTATTAGTTCTTTGCAAGTTTGGTAGAATTCAGTAGTGAATTTGTCAGATCCTAGGCTTCTCTTTGATGGGATAATTTTTTTTTTTTTATTACTGATTGAATCTTGTTACTCATTATTTGTTCAGGTTTTCTATTTCTTTATAATTCAGTGTTGATTCTTTTTTTCTAGCTTTCCAATTTGTTTATGTATAGTTGTTCATAAAAGTCTCATGTATTTCTGTTGACAAATTCTGTGTAATATATCTTTTTTCTTCTCTGATTTTATTTATTTGAATCTTCTCTCTTTTGTTCTTAGTGTAGCTAATTTTTTTTTTTTAATTTTCAAACAAAATTGTTTTTCTTTGATGGATTTTTTTTTGTATTGTTTTAAAATCTCTCTTTTTTTCTTTTCTTTCTTTCTTTTTTTTTTTTTTTTTTTTTTTTTGTTTTTTGTTGTGTTTTTTTTTTTTTTTTTTTTTGCTGTTGTTGTTTCTGCTGTGATCTTTGTTATTTCTTTTCTTCTACTAATTTTGCATTTGATTTTCAGAAATTTTCTAGTGCACCAGTTGGTTTTAATTGAATATCTTTTACTTTTTTGATGTAGGAATTTATTACTCTAGCATTTCCTCTTTGACATGCTTCTGCTATATCCCATAGGCTTTCATTTTCATTATCTCTGGAAATTTTCAGAAATTTCTTTTCTTCATGGGAATACAAGAGCATGCTGTTTTATTTCCATGTATCTGTAAAGTTTCCACCATTCCTTCTGTTATTGATTTCTAGTTTTATTGATTTCTAGCATTATTCCATTGTGTTTAGGAAAAGTACTTGATGTGATTTTATTTTGAAAATGTCTAAGACTTGTTTAATGACTCAGCATAGTCTATTCTAAAAACTGTTCCATGTGCACTTGAAAAGAACATGTATTTTGTAGTTGTTGGATAGAATGTTTTGTAAATATCTGTTAGGTTCATTTGATCTAGACTGCAGTTGAACTCTGATGTTCCTTTGTTGATTTTTCTCTCTGGATCATCCATCCATTGCTGAAAAGGGGAGTGATAAAGTTTTCACCATTATTGTCCTGCTGTCAATCTCTTCCTCTAGGTTAGTATTTGCTTTATATATTTAGGTGCTTCAGTGTCGAGTGCAGGTATACGCACAAATGTTATAACAGCTTTGTCATTATCTAGTAATCTTCTTTGTATTTATTTTACAGTACTTGACTTGAAGATTATTTATGTAAGTACAGCTATTTCTGCTTTTTAAGGGGTGCACATTTGTATAGAATGTGTTTTTGCTTTTCTTCACTTTCAGTCCATTTGTATCTTCATAAATGGAGTGAGTTTCTGTAGGCAGCATATAGTTGGGTGTGTGTGGAGGGGGGGGTTGTGTGTGTGTGTGTGTGCTGTGTGTGTGTTTAATCCATTAAACAACCCTATGTATCTTAATCAGTGAATTCATTTATATTCAAGGTTATTATTTCTAGGTAAAGAGTTTACTGTCATTTTGTCACTTTTTAAAACTGTTTTGGAGATTCTTTCTTTCATTTTCTGTCTTTTTTGTGGTTAAGTGATTTTCTCTAGTATGCTTTGGTTCAGCACTTTTATTTTAGTGTATTCATTATAAGCTTTTACATTTTAAACCATTCTTTTCCAAATTTTGAATTTTGGTATGTAAATTTACTTCTTTTACATGTCCTTTCTCTTAAACAGTAGCTGTTATTATCATTAATTTTTTTTCTTTTAGATACTAAAAGATGAAAGTGATATTATATAAAGATACAAAGTGACATCTATGGTTCCAGCTACTTGGGAGGCTAAGGTGGGTGATTCATTTGAGCCTGGGAAGCAAAGGTTCCAGTGAGCATTTTAGTAGGTCTGGTATTGATGAATTCCTTCAGCTTTGGTTTATCTGCAGAAGCCTTTATCTTTTCTTTATGTTTGAAGAATACCTTTGCTTGGTACACTGTTCTTGGTTGGCAGGTTTCTTTCTCCTTCACTACTTGAATATACCATATCATTTTCTCCTTTCCTGTAGGGTTTTTGCTGAAAATCCGCAGAAAGCTGTATTAGGGCCCTGGTTAATGTGATATGTTTCTTTTCTCTTCTTGTTTTCAGTGTTCTTTCTTTATCTCTGATTTTTTTTTTTTATCATAATTCGATGGGTGTTGGGGAATTCCTTTTGGGTTAATTTGATTGGTAACTTCTGTGTTTCTTATAAGTGGATGTTGTTTTCTATATCTAGATTTAGGAGATTTTTAGTTATGATTTCCTTAAATATGTGTTTTAGATCTATTCTCCCTTTTCTCATTTGGAAAATCCTATTATGTGAAGGTTAGTTTACTTAATGTCCCACAATTCCTGTAGGTCTTCTTCATCATATATTTTTTTTCTTTTTTCTCCTTTGATTAATTTCATATGTCTGTCTTCAAGTTGTTTCCTCTGATTATGTCTATTGTAAAAGTTTTCTATTGAGCATTTTCAGTTCAGTTATTGTATTCTTTATTTCTAGGATTTATATTTTGGCTTTAAATATGTTTCTTTATTTGTCAAATATCTCATTGTATTTATGGATTGTTTTCCAGATTTTAGTTAATTTTCTATTTATATTTTATGTGATTCCCTGACATTTTTAAAGTAGATTATTCTCAATTTGGAATTCAGACATTTTACAGATCAGTTCTTCTGTGTCCATTATAGAGCTTTGTTTATTTTTTTGGTGGTGTCATATTTTCCTGATTTTTCATAATCCTTTTATCTTCATATTGATGCCTGGGAATTTGAGGATATGGTCACCTCTTTCTGTTTTTGCAGGTGTTTTTTGTGGTCTTAGATCATTACAACTTAATATCATTACTTAATTGCTGTCCAGCTTTTGACTCCGCTGGGGAGGACTTAGTGTGTATCAGAATTTAAATGCTGCACTGGAGTGAAATCACTGCTCTGCCATTGTTTGTTTTTTGGAAAAGACTTATTGTGAGCACCAGAACTTACTAAACGTTTCAGCTGCTTCTAGAGCAGGGGAAGGTGCCACACAAACACAAAAAAGGACTCAGGCATTTCCAGAGCTCATAACCTCTGCAGTGCTATGAGACTTGACAGTCTCCTCAGCATGGCATTCCTGCTGAGCAAATGCAGAGCAGCTACCAAGATCCACAGGACAGTTGCTGCAACCAGCTCTCCTGATTTTATCTTCAATTCACCCAAGTCATTCAGCCCTCCTGGAACTCTCAGTGTTTTCCACAGGATGAGACCCATATAGGCTTCCCGTGAAGACTCCTCAACTGATAGGGAAATTGAATGTTTATTTTCAACTCCCAATTCCTTCCAATTCAGACATCCTAAATGTATAGAAATTTTCTGTGAGCTGTGTTATGTGGCTTGGGGTAGTGGGTGGTAGATTCTAAAATCATCATTTCTTTTATCAGTCACAGCTTCCCTCATTTCTGCAGCCTCCATCAGTTCCTCTGCTTCTCTCTCAAGTTTTAGTAACTTCAGGGTAGTTTTATTGTCTTTGAATAGTTGCTACTTATACCTTTGTTGGGGAAGGTTAAGTGTCTTCTGTCACCTTGCTGGACAGATTTTGTAAGTGGTGAATATAATGTCAGAGAACTTGAAAAAATATATACTTCTTAGATGACTAATTTCAATGATTTTGGCTGTACTATAACAAACCGTTTTGAAGTTTAAAGTCATTGTATTATGACTGAACTGAATAATTCAAGGGTTTTTGTGGTTTATATTTATTTATTAAAACTATCATTTTGTTCATATATTGTTTTCTTGATTTTGTTTGGTTGTCTACCTGAGTTCACTTATAGCTCATTGAACTTCTTTAAGACTTACAGAGGAAGAAAAGTAGCTCAGAAAGTAGAAGAGTAGAAAGGAGAATCCTGAGGGAAAAAAAAATAAAAGAGGAAAGTTTTACAAATAAATTGATCCCATAGTGTAGCAATCTTAGAAAATAGGGTTTGGTCTGAAACTATTTCTTGTTCTACCATAATTATTTATATACTACAGTTGAGATAAAACATTATTGAACTTCTACACAGAAACCACCAGTGCTGATTTTCTAGACATTATAAAGAAAACACGCTTAGATGGTTCCTATGATCTTGTCATCTATTTCAGTCAATGTTAATATTGAAATCCTTATTTTCAATGTTCTCCCCAAAACAGCTTTGATTTTACATTTATGTTAGGCATGAATTAAAGAAAAAGGACATTCTGTTTATTGGACATGGATGATGAATAAAAATGGTTTTTACAACCCTAAGGCTATTTGTAGAGAAGAGAACTGAATTTGCCATTTTGCCTGAACAAATTGGTCCCTTTACTCAGTGGGAAATGTGGGGTACCAATGTGATGAGCAAAATAAGGCATATCTATGTTCTAATCCTATCTGTAACACTTACAACTTTGGAGAAGATAGTAATCTTTCTCAACCTGCATTTTTTAATTGATACAAGGAAAGTACTAATATTTTCAGTTGCCTAAAGTTGTTATAAATATTTGTTGAGATAAATGTAAAATATATAGAGAGCTTAAGGTATAAAATCCATTAAATAGATTTTTATTTTTAAGGATGGTATGATTATCTTAATAAACTTAATTTTAATTATTAAAATACAAAGAATGCAGAAAAGAACAATCATTCTTCAAACTCTTATTGTTCAGAATAAATTCTTAAAATCTCGCTGTATTTCCTTTGGATTTTTTCATTATGTATTTACTAAAAGTGCTATATGATTATTATACAAAGTTCAAATAAGAAAGAAAATATATAATAATAAAATAAAAACAATTTATATCACAGCAGAACAATTATCATTTACTTTAGATTAACCTTATTACTAATAGAGATAGATCTGAAAGATTACATGACGAGAAAGAAGGTAGTCAAGTTTAAAATCCAGGTCAGCTAACATCTGAGCCTGGAGTTCCTCTTTAAAGAACATTTATTCTCAACTTATGATTTCTGAGGAAATTTGGTAATATGTTTCCAAGTTGTGATTTTTATTTGTACATCATGTTATAATGTAGCTATCAGTAACATTGATGTCAATCGTTGCCTTTGGTTTTATAGCCCATTATTTTCGATTACTTGTGTAACTTTTATTTTATGTCTTAATAAAATGAACTTTTACACCTTTAAATTACTATTTTCTTCTTATAGCCAAGAAGTCTTATACTCTAAAAATTTAAAAACTTTCTGAACCAGTTCATTATAATCATCCACTATAAATATTAACCACCAGGCCAAGAATATGTCTTAGTTTATACTGTATTTAGTGCTACGCATGATATCTTTTTTCTTTTTTTGAGATGGAGTCTCACTCTGTCACCCAGGCTGCAGTGCAGTGGCACAATCTTGGCTCGCCACAACCTCTGCCTCTCGGGTGCAAGCAATTCTCCTGCCTCAGCCTCCCTTGTAGCTAGGATTACAGGTGCCCGTCATCATGCCCAGCTAATTTTTATATTTTAGTAGAGACAAGTTTTCACCATGTTGGCCAGGCTGGTCTCGAACTCCTGAGTTCAGGTGATCCACCCTCCTTGGCCTCCCAAAGTGCTGGGATTACAAGCGTGAGCCACCACGCCCAGCCACATAATATGTTTTCAATATTATATATGAAGGAGAAAAACACATTTACCAAAATCATATGTTGTAATAAATATTCTTGCTTTGTTTTGTTTTTCTGAAACCTGTGGAAATACCTTAAAATTTCTAGAGGTTTTGGAATCTGTGTTATCCTTTTTGGCAGAAGTGTCATAATATCATAATTTACTGTGAAACTGACCACGGGTTTTCTGCAGATGTCGTGTTCTGAGCAGAAATGAGAGAGGAGATTGTTTTGTTTAGGCTGTTCTATAAACTCATCACAGCTGAACGAATTTGATCAAAAGTCATGGTTCAAACTCTATATATGTCATGCAGTAGGTGTTGGATAATATGTGTGTGCATGTGTGTGTGTGTATATATATATATATATCCTTGATTATCCTATGTCCTTAATCATACTGTAAGATTTAGAAATGTAAGAAATCTAAAGCAGACCAATTAATTTCTCTCACTGTACATTTAAGCCAACAAAGGCCCAAAGAAACGCATTCCAAAAGAGTAAGGGACACAGCTAGTTAGTGGCAGAACTGGGCTGAAAACCAGAAGGGTATCTTGATATCTAACCAAGCCCTCTTTCTTTTCTCGTTGTTGCTTTAATGACTGCATTTCTCATTTTCTGTCCTTTTCTTTAGACCCAGGCAGAACTTTTCTTAATTAACATTGAAGGATTGACCACTGGGACCGTGCTAGGTGCTATTTTCTCATGTAGTTCTATTTTATGAGGTTTATCTATTTTTTCATCATATTAACTTTAAACCAATCTCTCAAGGTTTTTTAATACTTCTTAGCAAAATTATTGAATACATGGAAATTATTTTTGCAAAAAGTCAACAATTTATTTCAAACAAACACAAGGATAACTCTATATTGAGATGGGTTTTTGCTAAAATTCTATTTTTTTTAATACTGGTATCCTTACGTACATATTATCTAATACATATACATGATGCCAACCAAAGTACTGGAAGCATTTGCTAAAATGCTTCCATAAAATATTTAGTCTTTATTTTTAGAATTTATGTCTGATACAGGGCAAAGTCAGCACTGGAAGATTTCCTCATATTAAAATAAGAGATTTTTTATTATTCAAAGTAAGCTCAATAGAGATCCAGGGAATTTTCCAAACACAGTAGAAGAAATACTTGATAAATTTTAAACTTCGTTAATTGACAAAGACAATTTGGCAAAAGTTTATAATTAAATTTTTTGGCCAAAAAATAAATACAATTACTATTGTCAGTAACAGCAGCAGTATCATTAAAAATGAATATTTTACGTATCTTTTCAGGACTCAATTATGTTTTATACTTAGAAGCACCTCCTTAGGCAAACTCTGATCGACAATGAATGGCAAATCTCTGCTTTGTTTCGATAACATCACTGAATGTAGCATTGGGAAGAGAGGTGCACAGTTGACTCTTGTGTGCCATTATAAATTGGCTCCAGCAAAACACTGCATAAATAGTAACCTCGCTGTAAATATTATTGAATAACATTATATTAGGATAGTATTCTCGTCATATTTCACATATGAGTTATTTGAACAGACTCTTAATGTCCTTTCAATACAATGGAGAAACACTTATGTTCTAAGAAGGAAAGAGATAATGTAACTGCCCAAGGGGTTTTCCTTGCCCTCTGCCTAGACAGAGCAGATTTATCAAGACAGGGGCATTGTAATAAAGAGTTTAACTCATGCAAAGCCGGCTGTGCAGGAGACCAGAGTTTTATTATTATGCAAATCGGTCTCCCTAAAAACTAGGGGACATAGTTTTTTAAGGATCATTTGGTGGCTAGGGGGTTGGAAAGTGGGGACTTCTGACTGGTGTGGTGAGAGATGAAATCACTGGGAGTCCCAGCTGTCCTCTTGCACTGAGTCAGTTCCTGGGTGGGAGGCCACAAGACCCAATAAGCCATCAAGTACAGTGTCTGTAAAATATCTCAAGCACTGATCTCAGGTTTTACAAAAGTAATGTTATCCTCAGAAGCAATCTGGGGAGGTTCAGATTCTTGTAGCCTCCAGATGCATGACTCCTTAACCATAATCTCTAATCTTGTAGCTAATTTTTTAGCCCCCTGCAAAGGCAATCTAGCCTCCAGGCAGGAAGTGAGTTTATTTTGGGATGGGGCTGTTACCATTTTTGTTCCAAAGTTAAACTATAAACTAAATTCCTCCCAAAAATAGTTCTGCCTAAACCCAGGTATGAATTAGGACAGCATAGATATTAGAAGCAAGATGGAGTCAGGTAGATCTCTTACACTGTCATAATTTTCTCAGTTACAATTTTTGCAAAGGTAGTTTCAATAGGATTTTCCACACTGTATTTCCTGAGTTGAGGGGCTTTGAATATAAAGATGAAAGTAAAGGTTCTTTATTTTTACTCCAAATATAATTTCTTCTGTTTTATGTAATCTACAATATGAACTCTGAATATTTATCATTCTGATGGGCTTTTAAAAGGCAGTGGGGGTGAACAGAAAAGTAAAAGAACCTGTAAGCTTCAAGACAAAATAAGAAACAAATGGCCTGTATTTAATTCATAAATAAGAATGTAACCTCCAACATACCTTCAACAAGCAGGATTCTCCCAGAAAAAAAAAAAAAAAATAACCCCCCAAAACCCCCAAAAAAAAGAGATTTCCCCCAAAAAAAAAAAAAAAAAAAAAAAAAAAAAATTCTATCATACAAAATCTTTTCTTGTTGCACATATGGAAGATTTTGCAGTTACAGGTACTTTGTTTTCTATTCCATAGAATGTTATCAGTTTTTGGTAGATATATTTAGAACAATAATTATTAAGGTGTGATTTTTGGCTCCAAATTTCACTGTCATCCTCTCAGTGGGTCCGATAAAAAACTTTTTTTCTCAGTAATGATAAGAAAGTGTTTGCCTTTCTCACTGTGTATGTATTTGAATTCATGATACAAGAGCAGTGATATGTAAAATCATTGATGTGTTAACAAGAATTGAGGCAGTGATACCAAATAATTTTTCACACCACACAGGTGGAAAAAAATACCTGTTTCACCTAAGAATGTCTTAGAAAATTATTAATTTTATTAACTCTTTTATTTTGAAAACATGTCTTTTTATACTCTATATGATGAAAATGAGAAATACATATAAAGTGCATTTCTGCTGCCCATCCAAGTACAAAGATTGTATCAAGAAAAGTAATTGTGCAATTGTTTGACTTGTGAGCTGATGTAGCTATCTGTTGTTATTAAATACCATCTTCACTTGAAAGAATGACTGTCAAAGTATTGTTATTCAGAATTTAGTGTTACAGAGTTAAGGAACAGAACTGTTTACTTAAAGGAAAACAGCTCACAGTGTGTGTTGCAAATAATGAAATTTTAATTTCAAAAGAAACAGAATTTTGCAAAACTTTTATCCACCATTATGAGCTTGACAGTTTCTCAGTACAAGCAAATGTTTCTGAGGAGCTCAATGGTGATATTAACATGTGATTATTCACATTAACCCTAGTTAAGTGTATCAACTTTTGTGAAGTCTACACAACTCAGTAAACTGATAATTTTTCAAATGATCAGTGACCTTACACAAATTTCACTTTATATCTAAGATATATCAGTGAAATTAAACAGATTATAAGAAGTTCATTGATACAATTTCCATTCCAAATTGCAACTAATCTTTAAGAAACTACTATTTGTAAAGCTGGGGGTAACATCAAATTGGACTAACTGCAGCAATCATGAGGCTATTAAAATACTCCTCCCTTTTTCAGTTACACATCTATGTGAGTCCAGATTTTCTTCACATACTAAACCAAAACAAAATATCACAACATATTGAATGTAGAATCAGTTGTGAGTTCACATATATATTAAGAGAATGAGAGATTATATACACTGGGCACGAAGAAAGTATAAGACCAGCAAATTCTTTATTTAAAATTTTTTCTTTTGCCCTCAGGTAGATTATATGAAGAATTATAAACCGTATATCTTCCTCTAGAGCTATTGTTACATGTATATTTTTGCATTCATCTTAAGACTTCAGTTTTTTCTTCATGTGTAATGGAATACGTTGAAGGCTCATAATGTGCTAATAGTCAATGTAGTGATTTGTAAACTATATTCTACAACTCATTGGAAAATATAAGAAATAGAGGAATAAAATATTTTGGGCACATTGTCAGAAAACAATTTTATATATTGCATGTGTTTGTTGGTTTTTGCTGATTACAAATCTGTACAGTACTTTGGAGTCTTTTACAATAAGAATACTTATCAGGACTGAAGCAATAGGTTTGATTAAATTGATGAATCTCAAGAACAGTACTTAAAATACAAGAAGTTTAGATATTTTGATAACTCAGGTTGCTTAAAATAATAAAACAGCTTTTACATGGAACTTAACTAGAATTTACTGGGAATATTAACATTTATTGTGGAAATTTACTAGGTCAGTCTTCTTACTCAAAGTCATGTTAATGAACAGTGAAATTTAATCCAACAAATATTTATTATGTATATCACAATTAGTGGACTACAGGCTAAGAATTACTGTGAAGTTAACATTTTAAAAAAACAGTGTCCATAATGCAAACGTAAAGGAAAATTTAGGTATACTTTTTTTTTATTATTAAGTTTGGGGCACAAATAACCTAGAAACATTTCAAATTACTGATTTTATTTCTTAAAGACTCACCTAAGAATCTGTGGGAAAGCATTAGTGCCACTAGTAGGCTGCAATTTGTTTACTTTTTATGATTCATTTATCCCTGCTTATGAAAATGTATTATTAAAATGGAAAATAAAATTCCAAATGCAATTGAGAAAATAAAAATCACTTGAATTTATCTGTCCCTTATATTCCGTCAAAAATTTCCTTGCATAATATGATTTTGACTTCTTCCAAAAAAAAGTCAGAAGGTGAAATAACAGTTGTATAGGTGAATTTATACAAAATATTTTTCATTCAATAAATAGTAGAATACAGTTTAAGTTCAATAACTATTATGTCAATATCTACTTATAATTAAGTTAACAATATTGTTAAACCAGAGTTTTTCTATCAGAAAACTAACTTAAAATTAATTCTAAACAGTATTTTATGCATACATACAATATTTATCATTGACTCTTATGGGCTAAACACTAGGTGTAAGAAGGAGCAGAGAGATGAATAAGAAATTACTTTCCACACAGAGTTAAATATCCAATAAACATGTTCTCTAATTTTTTCTAACAGATTAACATTATCTTGAATTGATGCAGTTGCTCCAAAAGTTAGTTCTTCAAACATACTTTAAAAAATCAGTAATTTTATTTATAGATTTTTAGCAAAGCATTTACTTCTGAACAATGAAAGAAAATTCTAACAGTGGATATTTTAGGTCAATAACTATGCAGCTTTTAATCTACTTTCAGGATTTCTAAAATAACAGAAACTATTCTTGGAAAATCCATTATATTTTCTGTTCACTGAATTTGTTGAATAATGATAAAGGATTAAATTCACTTCAATTTTAACTCCCCCTCTCTTACTTTCAGCCAAGATGAGAAATCAGAAATAAATATTGAAGTATCTAAAATAATTATCTTCTGTTTCAGTATTTACAACTTCTTTTTTTATTTTTAATTTAATTTTATTTTAGAGACAGGATCTTGCTTTGTTGCAGTGGCATGATCATAGCTCACTGCAGCCTCATACTCCTGGGCTCAAGGGATCCTCCCCTCAGCCTCCTCATTAGCTAGAATTACAGATGTATGCCACTCCATCTGGATAATTTTTTAAATATATATATATTTTTTTGCTGAGACAGAGTCTTGACAGTCTGGTTTGAACTCCTGACCTCAAGTGACCCTCTGGCTTTCACCCCACAAAGTGCTAGGATTACAGGTATGAGCCATCATGCCTGCTCCACCACATTTCTTTTAAATTTACCCTTTTACCCAATCTTCCTTTTTAAAAAAAACTATTATCTTATTTACCTTGGGTTTTGTATTTATTCGGTAAATTAAAAATTACTAATTGTAGACTAAGACAAAACAAAGCAAAATAAATGTCCATAAATCTTTAAAACAATTTGAAATGATTGAAGGACCACACTCTAGTTACAGAAACAAATTCCTAGCAAAAATATCTTGAGGAAATTTCGACCTAGTCTTCTTATATTTTTTCTGTTTTAAAAAATATCATGCAAATTTCATCCACATAGGAGTGATAAGACATATTTCACAGATCCCTACTCATTCATTCATTATTAAACATCTACAATGTGGTCAAGAGAGTATAAATTATTAAAAATGAAACATTAATATGAATCAGATGTATTAGTTGCAGCCTCATAACGAAAAGTAGACACTCATTTATTCAAATGTATTGCAAGTATAAATAATGACAAGATCAGGGATATAAGAGATGAAATTCCAGATCTTAAGTTTATTAGCTAGTTTTGAGAGAGATTTAAATATGCACAATTTTAATATAGTGTGATAAAGTATTGCAAATAGAACAGTGCCTAAATTTCATATAGTTTTTAGGATTTTAGGAAAGCTTCCATAATGTCAGAAATGAGTTTTTTTTTTTTTTTAAATGTAAGAAGCAAATAGCTGTACATTCAAAAAAGTACAATGAATGAAAGAAAGGATTAAGTTCTGGCTGGGCATGGCAGGCCGCTCACGCCTGTAATTGCAACACTTTGGGAGCCCGAGGCGAGTGCATCGCTTGAGGTCAGGAGTTCAAGATCAGCCTGGCTAACATGATGAAACCTTGTCTCTACTAAAAAACACAAGAATTAGCAGAGCACCGTGGCGCACGCCTGTAGTTGCAGCAACTCAGGAGGTTGAGGCACAAGAATCGCTTGAACCCTGGACGTAGAGTTTGCAGTGAGCCGAGATCGGGTCACTGAACTCTAGCCTGGGCAACAGAGCCTCTCAAAACAAAACAAAACAAAACAAAACAAAACAAAACAAAACAAAACAAAACAAAGAAAGGATTGTCATTTTAAAACGATGGAGAAAATACTCAGTTTTTGAATGAGTGACACTAGAGAAGTCAGACTGCACGGGTGTGAATCTGTATTACATCACTTACTATTCTGAGTGACCTTGAGCAATTAGCCCCGTTCTGGACAGAGTAAGGAAAACAATAGTACTGATATCAAAGACTTATTTTAGAGATTAAATGAGGGGGTAGAGATAAAGTGCTTAAAACTGTGCCCAGAACTCAGCAACTACTCAATGCATACTATCTATCATTACAAAAACTTATATCGAATATTACTTTCAATTGGAGAAGGGCTGGATTTATTAAAGAATGCACAGATACCTATCACCCAGATTTTTGTTTCTAATGTAATTCTCCAATAAAAATGAACCAAGGCTCCTTGCAGAAACGGCACATTCCAGGACTTAGCAAGAGCAAATAAAACAAACATAAACAAGAAAACAAATAAAATAAAACATAACACCACAATGATGGGGATATGTCAAAGAGACACAGGAGCAATTGAAAGAGTTCCCAATTGTCAAAACTGAGACAATTTGAGCAATACAATGAAGTGTTATTGGATTATAACCCAAAGAATAAAATAAATATCAGGGAGTCCAAACAGATATAAATAAATGAATAAATTAATAAATGGGAGAGAAGAGACAATACTCCCTTGCAGAACAGTTTCAAATAATTTATGTAGATATTTGCCCTCAAGGAGGTGGAAAATGACTCCCACTTCTTTTAGTTTGGATTTTTAAATGGTGACTTTCTTTCATGGAATACAGTATGGGAAGAGGAAAAAAGGAATGACTCTAAAGTGGTGAAACCTGACAAGCACTACCTCAGGTCAACATCAACAGTAATGTCATGTTGGAAATATATGCTTTTTATATAATTTGATGAGAATGGCATTTTAGCTCTGTGGCCTTCTTCAAAAGATCACATAACCCCAGTCTCATCAAGGGAAACATTAGATAAACCTCAATAGAGAAACTTAATAAACGTCAAACAAGTCAACTAAGACAAAATCCGAAACTTCTACCAAACGTCTTTCCAAAAAAAAAATACCTGTTAGTTGACTCCAATCACATCTCCATTACTCTTCTTGTAAAGTGTGAATCAAGCCCAAACATGTAGCATTTATTGACCAACATAAAAAAAATAAAATCTCTAGACTTTGGAAATGGTCTTTTAAAGATATTTCTATGCCTTGGAGCCATTTGTGACTCAGTGAGAATAAGTTATGTTTATGGGTAAAAGAATGAGTGAGAATAGTAGTGCATATAAAAAACAAAAGAAATAGCAGATGAAGAAAGTTGAAAATGGGAACCCACCAAAAAAATAAATACTAAATCAGGGCAAGTAGATAAAAATGTGCACAAGTACAAAAATGGATAACCTGCTATGATATGGTATTTTTAGTTCCAATTGTCTTAATTTTGCGAGTGCGTGTGTGCATGTGTGGAGGGTGCAGGTTGCTGTTGCTGTTTCACATATAATAATGACAAAAGATGTGCCTCTAATGTTTTCAATTACTTGAGGACTAATTTTAAAGACTGCAGTTGGATGCTATTGTAAGTGATCTGTGTTACGTATTTCTTTAGTATCCATTATAAACTAAATGCCATTTGAAGACTTAAAGGTGAAAGTTCCTGAATTCATGTATTTTCTTGGTCTTCTGAAGCACCAGAATTTTTTAAGAACAGAAAAGTAAACATTGATTTGCACCTCTTGAACCCTGCACTTGAATACAGGTAAGTTCAGTTAATGGTATCTCAGCATGCTGCATGTCATGTGCAAGTCATATGACATAACTTAAGGTGTGTGTGTTTGAAATATACCGATATAAGAGAGCTTTTGAAAGTTTGTTGACAGCCTGCTTAAAATCACTTCCAAGAGAGAAACGTTTTTCAAAAAATATTCTAAGTAAGTAGAAATAAAGGGACACTTATTCAAAGGCAGGAAGCTGTGTAAAATGCTCTGTCCTCTATCCATCTCTTGTAACCCACAAAGCACCTTAGTTTAGAAAAGGCTGCAATGAAGACACTAGCTTTCCTTTTTAATTTTTACTGTAGTCGTTTCATGAACTTATTTGGCATGTTTTACAATTTTTTTGTAAATAATAATATCTAGAGGAACTATGTTCCACCGTTCACAACTTTGGAAAGCATTACTTTTATTATGCAGTGGAAAAAATATAAGAAATAAGCTGAAGCCAGTGTTCTAGGGCCAGCGATGCATTTGCCAAATCGTGCAAACTTGGGCAAATCCTTGAAGGCTTCTGTGTTGTTTCTTCATCACACATTACCTTAGATATAGGATTTTATTTAGGAATACCTTTTGTTCAGAGTTGCATTGTGCAATGTAATCTCATAATGGAGAAAACTCCCATTTACTCTTCACGTTATCGGCCACAATGTTTATGGATCTTATGCACCAGTACTACTTATTAATTAATTTATCTATTTTAATAGCGGGACCAGCATGGACACCCAACTTATATTTTAGGAATATGGAATTCACAACAATATCCAAAACCTATTATATCACTGTCAGTTTATTAATGAAAATATATCAACATCAAATTTTTTGAAAAAGAGTAAACTTAAGAATAAGGAACACAGACTATATTAAATAAATATATTCACTGTAATTATATTATTACGTTGCAAACAACCCAACTTCAGAAAGACCAATGTGAGGCCAAGGGATGGAACTTTAAGAAGTGTTGCTTCTCCAAATATAGGTATTTCCAAATTCTCATAAAATTCTTGATTATAATATTCTATATTTGAAATATTTCTAGTATTTATTAACAGCACTTTATGTTTCTATTTACCAGTGAAATAAGGAACATAGTAATTCTAACCTTTTAGTTTAATTTAGTTCTATTTAGCCAAGGATTAAGAGGCTGTACGCATTAAATCCTTCATGTCTGTCTTATTAGAATTATGTGTTGGTTACAACAGCTTAAACATTTGAGATATTATAGCATTAACTGTAAGCCCAGAATGGTTTTCCTTCCTTCTCTCTCTCTCGCTCTTGGTTGCTGACTTTTAGTTAGGTGCATGGACCATGGCTGCCAAATTTACTCATAACCTTGGTCACATGACTAAGTCTGGAAAAATGATATTTGAGTAAAGTCAGGCATGTGATTTGTAGGTCACCTCTTTAAAAATGAAGCCTCTTAGCCAGGCATAGAGGTGTGCACTTGTAGTCCCAGCTATTCAGGGGGCTGACACAGAAAAATTGCTTGCACCCAGGAGTTTGGAGACGCAGTAAACTACGATTATGCTGCTGCATTCTGGCCTGGGTGACAGAGCAAGACCCTGTCTCAATAAATAAGTAAGTAAGTAAGTAAGTAAATAAATAAATAAATAAGTAAGTAAATAAAATGAAGCCTTTTGCCTTAGGCTTCCTCTTTTCTTCTTCCCACTGGCAGACTGGATATAGCAGTGGCTAGCTTCAACCATTGAGACAAGGACAACTCTGAAATGGCATAGTAAGAAAATCAAAGAAGTACAGGTCTTTCAATGGCCTTATAGAGCAGAGCTGTTCTGTTTTGTGCCACTCAGCTCTGTCTCATGAGAGAGAACTGTATTTATGATTTATTTAAGCCACTATATTTTGGAGTATGCTTACTACAGCATCTTAACTTTAACTAATATAGGTATTTAAATAGCAAATAGTTTCAGTCATTGTAAACAAAATGAAAGAAAAATGGAAGATAGAAAAAAATCACTACTATTTAAAAGTTCAATTTATTAGGTTTATACATTTTTTTAGCTTAATTTGTGAATTTACTGAAAATAGATGCATTTTGTGATTAGGAATTTAAAAATTTGATTGGAATTTGATTAGCAATCTTGTTTAGGAATGTAAAAATGTATGAATTAGTTAATCCAAAATAGTATTTAAGGCCAGAATAAGCAGATACGGCAGTTAAAATATCCATTTCAGCCAGGCGCAGTGGCTCACGCCTGTAATCCCAGCACTTTGGGAGGCCGAGACGGGCAGATCACGAGGTCAGGAGATCAAGACCATCCTGGCTAACACGGTGAAACCCTGTCTCTATTAAAAAAATACAAAAAACTAGCCGGGCGAGGTGGTGGGTGCCTGTGGTCCCAGCTACTCGGGAGGCTGAGGCAGGAGAATGGCGTGAACCCGGGAGGTGGAGCCTGCAGTGAGCCGAGATCCGCCCAATGCACTCCATCCTGGGCGACAGAGCGAGTCTCTGGTCTGGCAAAAAAAAAAAAAAAAAAAAAAACATATATATAAGACTATAATATATATACGTAGTATCATACTAGCTATATCACATATATAGTATCCATTTCAGGTAGGGCTGTTTTATTACACAAAGGTGCATGTTAAAATTATAATTATGGAATAATATTAGTTATTCTTAATAGGAGCCAAATAATATATTTTATACAAACTCCCTCCTACATGAAAATAGATTTTTAGATTGTGTCTTTTGTGAAACTAATTTATTTAATGTAAATAAATTGATGTATTTACTATTATGTGCCACCAATATTCATAGCCCAAATATTGTTACACTTGGATTTGTGACCAGATTATTGTTCACACATAAACTGGGGTTTTGCTTCTAAAGACGCGTTGTGGTTGTGCAAGTCTATGAGAAGTTATTCATGGACAGACATTTAACAATCTGCTTAAGCAAAGCACTAAATGTGAGATTTCCGGGTAACCCATCCTGGGTGGGGAAAACATAAATGATAATTTCACTAACTTTAAACAAAGATTCTTTGTGGGCAATATTACACCAGTATTTTTTTTTCCCCCAACTGATAAATGCAACAATTAAGAAGTGTACATGGAAACACATAAACATATAAATATGACATTATTTCTGGTTGAATGTAACAGGAGAGTTTGACTTCCAATACTCTACCTAGGATAGCTACATAATTTATTGGGCCTATTTCGGGACTGTGATAGCAGAATATTAAACAAAACATTGGACTCTTCTAAGCATGGGACTCTGTATAAGTACACAGGTCATATATCCATGAAGCTAGCCCTGAATTTTTCTATATTCACATATAAATAGTGGAATTCATTGTTCAGAAGAATATCTTTCTATTGCAGCCACAAAGGGAATTCTGACTTTCTTCCCACTTGTCAATCACAGTGTGCCCTTAAGCCCAAGAGGGTCTGAAGGGACCAAGCCTTGGGCTAGATCTAGAGAGAAGGCAAATGTTTTCCCTATGCTTCCACAAAGAAAATGGTTCTACTTTATGGGCTAAATAGTGTGGGCTAAAGGGAGAGAAGTATTTCTCCTCTCTATTTACAAATTTTTGTCCACATAACACACTGGGTTTGGTAGTAAATTTGTTTCTTTCCTGGGCAGGGGAAATTCCTGGTCAGTCCCAGGAGTGCTAAAGTTAGAGGGTTGGGGGCTGGAGTTATGGCATGGTATTAATTTTGTTCTCCCATCTCCAAATTCTCAGTCAATTGGGTAATTTAGAAAAAAAAAAAAAAAAAAAAAAAAGGAATCCAAATATCAGTTTCTGTGTATACTACTAGTAGAAGTCTATTGAAGGACTTGGTTTAAACTGAAGGTCAAAGTTAGGTTTTATACTGTCCACATCCGACTCCACCCCTGCCCCACCAAATTCACCTCTGGACATGAATGTGGGAAAATTTGGGTCTCCATAGCAGACACTTTCCAAACCAGCCACATAAAAGAAATTGTCTTGTCTCATTCTATGTTCTAAAACTATGTTCTAAAACAAGAGATTTGTGATATTAACAAAGAAAACTGTGGACACAGTTATAGCTGACTTAAATAATGTTGCTGTTATTGAGACAAGCCTATCAAAATGAATGGAAGAATGAAATCATCTTTCCATTAAAAAGGCTAAAGTTCCAATTTGATAAGATAGTAGGAATCTGAAGAGAAAAAAAATGACTACTAAATTCTTTCTATGTCACATAGCTCCAGCATCTTGGCAGGCATCTGAGTACAATGGAGAAAGAAGCCTTTACTTTCCTTTCTTTTCCTTTCCTTCAACTCTGCTGTGGTAGCACAAAAATAGCAGCTATAGATAACATGTAAACAAATAAATGTTATTTCAAAAAATGGGGACATTAGTGGAGCAAGATGACTGAATAGGAACAGCTCCAGTCTCCAGCTCCCAGCGCGAGCGACACAGAAGACAGGTGATTTCTGCATTTTCAACTGACATACTGGGTTCATCTCACTAGGGAGTGCCGGACAATCTGTGCTGGTCAGCTGCTGCAGCCCGACCAGCCAGAGCTGAAGTAGGGCCAGACATCCCCTCACCAGGGAAGTGCAAGGGGGAAGGGAATCCCTTTTCCTAGACAGGGGAACTGAGACACACAACACCTGGAAAATCGGGTAACTTCCACCCCAATACTGCGCTTTACCAAGGGCCTTAGCAAACGGGCACACCAGGATATTATATCCCATACCTAGCTGGGAGGGTCCCACACCCACGGAGTCTCCCTCATTGCTAGCACAGCAGTCTGCAATCTAATGGCAAGGCAGCAGCAAGGCTGGAGGAGGGGCGCCCACCATTGCTGAGGCTTAAGTAGGTAAACAAAGCCAATGGGAAGCTCGAACTGGGTGGAGCTCACAGCAGCTCAAGGCTGCCTGCCTGTCTCTGTAGATTCCACCTCTGGGGACAGGACACAGCTAAACAACAACAACAACAACAACAACAACAACAACAACAACAACAGCAACAATGAAAGCAGCATAAACCTCTGCAGACGCAAACGACTCTGTCTGACAGCTTTGAAGAGAGCAGTGGATCTCTCAACACACAGGTTGAGATCTGAGAAGGGACAGACTGCCTGCTCAAGTGGGTCCCTGACCCCGGAGTAGCCTAACTGGGAGACATCCCCCACTAGGGGCAGACCGACACCCCACACCTCACAAGGTGGAGTACACCCCTGAGAGGAAGCTTCCAAAGCAAGAATCAGACAGGTACACTCACTGTTCAGCAGTATTCTATCTTCTACAGCCTCTGCTGCTGATACCCAGGCAAACAGGGTCTGGAGTGGACCTCAAGCAATTTCCAACAGACCTACAGCTGAGGGTCCTGAC
>NW_016812218.1:5996-13166 GCF_001698545.2 Rhinopithecus bieti | reverse complement strand
AAGACTTGGAATCAACCCAAATGTCCATCTGTGACAGACTGGATTAAGAAAATGTGGCACATATACACCATGGAATACTATGCAATCATAAAAAAGGATGAGTTTGTGTCCTTTGTAGGGACATGGATGCAGCTGGAAACCATCATTCTCAGCAAACTATCGCAAGAACAGAAAACCAAGCACCGTATGTTCTCACTCATAGGTGGGAACTGAACAATGAGATCACTTGTACTCGGGGAGGGGAACATCACAGCGGGGCCTATCATGGGGAGGGGGGAGTAGGGAGGGATTGCATTGGGAGTTATACCTGATGTCAATGACAAGTTGATGGGTGCTGACGAGTTGATGGGTGCAGCACACCAACATGGGACAAGTATACATATGTAACAAAACCTGCACGTTATGCCCATGTACCCTAGAACTTAAAGTATAATAATAATAATTAAAAAAAAAATACATTAAGGAGCAACAAGACCTAGTCCACACAAGCAATGAAAGCCAGAAGACAAGAGAAGGATGAAGATAAATGCCAAAATTAAATAACTGGTAGTCTAGAATTCTACATCCAGTGAAAATACCCTTACAAATGAAGGTTAACAAATATGTCAGGTGAATAAAAACTAAGTGAATGTGTTGTCAAAAAAAAAAAAAAAAAAAAAATGAGTTGCAGGCCACAGTTTGCTGATCCTTGTTCTAGAACTATTAAATGACTCAATTTAGTGAATGTTTTCCTAGGATTTAGAATACATTCAGTTGTGAATTTTCTTCATATTTAGTGAGGTTAATTTTGTAAATCATGAAATTAAAATTATCAAATAAGAAAATTGTCATACATTTTGAAGAGTTGTATTTGATACAAAGTATTTTTTAAGAATTAAAAAAATGGGGAAGAGTGAAGAAAATAACCAGAATTTAAGTTTTAATTATGCCAGGCATTTTGGCTTAGAAACCATTTAGAAATTGAGTTCCATCAGGAAAATAGTTGGTTTAATGAATTAGAGCATTAACACTAAGAGCCTTAGGTTCATGCCTTAACTGTTATTACTCTTGCCATTTGCAAAACTTGCTTAGGGCTTCATTTTTGAGACTAACGAAGAAAGGATTTAACTCCATTGCTTCCGCTGACATTAATGGAATCCATTCATCTACCTTGCCATGCCCTGCCTAGAAATTTACACTTTCAGGCTTATATTTACAACTTTAAGTATTGGCTGTGAGCTTGCCTTAGGGGAAAAAAACAAACAAACAAACAAACAAACAAACAGACAAAAACTGAATTTAGTAACTCTGATTATTTAAAAGTAATTTCCATGAAAATGTGATGTATTAGTTTCTTATTCATAAGATACACTTCCTGGACATAGTTTCTCTTATTCAGACTTTAACCTTCAAGACCAAATGCGACACAGAAGGAGTCAAATTTTCCTTTGGTGCTAATCTCCATTCTTCCCTTCTACAAGAAACACTAGTTCTTTCATTTTAAAAAGTTGAACTGTACAAAATGTTAGCTAAATAAATTTTTTAAGGTTTCAATTAAAACAAATGCATGTCAGAAACAACTTGAAGAATCCATATTCTAAATATAGAACCGCATTTTCTCATTAAATTTCTGTATCTATATCAAACTGGCAATGTTAGATAAATTCCAACTTAAGTAGATGTTATAAGTAGAGAATTTTAAAGGGGTAAAACAATGTTTACTTCTGAAAGAATACATGGAATAGCTGAAAGGAAAGACAGTAGTTTTAAAGAAATAGCCTTCAGTGCAATCAAGGTAAATTTACCTTTTACTATTGAAACTATGCGTCTTTCAGGATATCAAGCTGGAAAAAGTTAGCAAGTGATATTTGTAAATATCATTGTAAAATAGCCAGTAAATATTTGTATTATTAGTCAAATATTTATGGTCCCATTCATTTGAGAGGATCTTCCCTGGCTGTTGGCATGTAACTTGTAGTGTCTCTTCAGAAAGCAATATATAACTCTTCACCCAGTTGATGTTAGCCGTGATCACATGACTTCCTTCAGACAATAATCCACGAGCACATGTGTCACACGCTATAGAAATTAGAAAAGTTCCTCTTCAAAGCTCGTCTTGGTTTAAAAATAAAGTAATAGACACTAGAAACAATAACTTCTTACTCTAAAGCCTCCTATCAACCATTAGTTCCTACACTTTAGCCCAGTTAGTTGCTTTGGCTTACTCAGGCATGTCTGGACAGACCCAGGCAAGTCTTAGCTCATAGCTTATGCCCCTTCCTTGTTTGGAATTGTTATTGCTTCCTTAAAACTTTCATAAGCAACTTCCTCTCCTTCTTGGTTCTCCCTTGCACTTACTTATTTAGAAAAGTTTTAGGTTGTTAGCAAATCAGGTATCAGTTTAAGACTGTGAGGTCCAGCTCCAGCCAATGGAGGCAGGACACAGCAGTAAGGACAACCCAAATGCGTAAGGGATAAATATGTTTGCTTTTCTTTTGTTCAAGTGTGCTCTCGCCGTTCTTCCATCTGTGAGGAGCACCCTTTCTGCAGAAAGTAAAGATTGTCTTGATGAGAGATCCTTTGTCTCCATGCTGACTTTTCTTCGCAGCACTGATTATTTTTAACACACACAATATCCAAGTGGCAGTATTAAGAGCCATGATGTTTCTGTAATTTGCCTTTCACTTTACTTATGCTACATGATCAGCATGTATCATGTCTAGGCGACTTGATTTGAGCACATCAGATCTGTAACCAATCTACAGAATCTGCCATATAGGTAAGAAATAAACTTTACTATTTTATAAGCCAATGAAAATGTGAGGCTAATTGTTACTGTCATATAACACACACACGCAAAAAGACTCACTGATTCATCACTCATTATATAGGTAAAATGTTGCAATTGTATGGTCACTGAAATTACAAAAGCAAAAGAAGTCAGGTTAATAACAATCTTGATAATAACTGCCACCTTTATTTATAGTAAAATTTATTCCTTTTCCTTTTATTTGTGTATTCTTGAGTTTTCCTGAGATTAAATAGAGGACCACTGTATTACAAACACTCAATATTCCCTGTGTTGACTGAGAAATCTCTTTGCTTTTTCCTACCAGTATTTAAAGGGTCTCTATCTTCCATAGAGAAATTATTTCTATAGTTTTCCCTTTCAGAGTAATTCCCTGAATTATGTCACATCACTTCTAGACTCAAAACCCTCCAGTGCATTTCTGTCTTATTAAGGCTAAAATACAAAGTTGTTACCATGGCCTTCAAGGCACTACATGAGCTAGATCCTCTCTTATCTCTCTAAACTCATGTCCTTTTACTCTGCCTACAAAATACTTTTCATTACCTACATCGACCTCCTTGTTTTGGTTTTTAAATACACAGAACATGCTCCAACTTTAAAGGACTTTTTACTCGTTTGTTCTGTGTGAAATACAAAATACTACTCACTCAAACTGGACCATCACTCTCCGTCTCCTGATTTTGTGCCCTTCTTCATCTCACTTATCAGCACTTTTCATATTACATACTGAAGTGTTGTCTCTTTCATTCTCTAGAATGTAAGTTCCATAAAGGCAGTGACTTTTTTTTGTATTTTGTTATGGCTACATCCCAAGTGCCAGGAATAGTGCTTGGAACATAACAGATAATCAATAACTTTTTGAATGTATGTGTATTTCAGAGTGATAGATTCCATATGGTACAATATTAGAAATAATCCTAGCTATAACTGAATTTACCTTTATTGCACTGAAGACTATTCCTTTAAAATGATTTTCTTTCCTTTCAACTGAATTTACCTTTATTGCACTGAAGACTATTCCTTTAAAACGATTTTCTTTCCTTTCAACTACATCTTTTAAATGTATTTATCTGGGTATCACTTCATTTCCCCAAAGAAAGTAAACTGTTAGCAGCAGTTTAACTGACATTTTTACACTATTAAGAAGATATTAAACAGAAGTACTACTAAAGAAGAAATAGTACTCAGAATCATAAGAATAATAATAGATATCTTATAAGATCATGAAATTGTTTGATTTCAGTATAATAACTAACCCAACCATTACATAATAATAATTTTTATTTAGTACATCCACATTACTTAATTTAAATGAGCAGTATGTCAGTATGAGTCAGTTGACTTGTGGTTTAGTCTCTTTGTTCACATATGAATTATATGGTTATCCCTAGCTATAAGGGATATATGAAAGGAAAAAAATGAAGTCAAAGAAATTTGAAGTGGATTACATCAGTTATCATAATTCAACATATTAAGTTAGAAAAGCAGTAATGGATTGTCTAGGTACATTTATAAGAGTCATTGAAAAAGAGGGAAGCAGGGGTTATGTCAAGATACTTCATTAGGAAGAATTTGGGTGAAAGTTATCATTTTAAAATTCTAACTTTTAAAATTTTAATTTTAAGGTAATCTTTTTAAAATGTTCTATGGGCAAAGATGTGACAACTGAGCAAGGGGAAGTTTGCAGGAATAAATTTTTTTATTTTAGTTATGCTAAATTTGCAGTGGAAGGCTTGAGTCCAGGGTTATCTAGGATAGGTTAGAAATTTTGGTTTGGCAATGGAAGTTCCTAGAAGGGACTAAAGAAAGAGAATAGAGAAGAATCTAGCACCAGGACCTGAAGAAGTCCATCATTTAAACATTTACTCAAGTAGGAAGAACAAACTATGGGAACTAAAGAGGAGTGACCAGTGAAGATAAAAAAAAAAATGATGTGTAATAGGAAGAAATGGGTAGTCAACTGTGTTAAATCTCTGACAAGCATAATTACATGAACGTTGTAAATGTGGATGGAAGGATATGTCTTCTACTTCAAAAATCTTGACAGTTGTTAAAATAATATAAGAATGATGAGGCATCATCAGGCATTGTACTTTATGTAATATACAGTGATAAGACATATTCAATATGAGAAAGCTTCTTAGGAAAGAATCTTACTGGATGAAAGGGGACTGACAACAAGATCTTGAAATCAGTGTGAAATTGTCAAGAGAAATTGATTGAGGGATAAAGAAGAGAAGAGAGAAAACTGATAAGAGAAATGAAAGGACGCAAAGGCAAAACTCTTTTTTTGAAAAAATGCCTTTCTTAGGTGTGAACTTCATTAGTAATTAACATAAAAACATTTAGACAGAGCTTACTGTGTGTTAGGCTTTGTGACAATGACTTTACATATCTGTATTAAGCTATACAACTATGTTAATCAGGTAGGATATTATTACCACAATGTTAATGATGGCAAACATGAGAAGAAATTTAAATAAATCTAATAAATATTAAATTTTTATATATCTAAGAAATGTTAGAAGTATCAAAATTTAATTTGTCTAAGATTCCAAGGGGTTCTACCCCTTAACAATGAGGTTACTTGGCTAAATTATTTTTTTGTAAATGTCAGGGAGACAAGTTATTCAAATAATACTCTCTGGAAGTACATCCTAGCCATAAAAATGCTAGACTGTTTTCTCTGCTGCATTGTTTCTGTCTCTTTTTTTTTTTCTCTTTTTTGGGAGGGAGTCTTGCTCTATCTCCCAGGGTGGAGTACTGTGGCCGGATCTTGGCTCACTGCAACCTCCACCTCCTGGGTTCAAGCTGTTTCTGTCTCTTATTTTCTGTTTTACTTAAGGTGGATTATCAATACATTTCCACTCAAATAAACATATTTTATATTTTTTTAAATTTTCATAATTCAATTTCTCAATTCTATCAATAAGACAAGCAGCTTAACGAGATAATCACAGATATGAGCTTACTTTCAACCTATGCCTGATTTAAAAGCATCTACATTTTCTTTTTACAAACTTTAATTGAATAACTACATAAAAATTATTTTACATCAAGGATACTTCTGAGTGAGTTGGTGTATGAAAGCTCTATGCATAACACAAGTTCATATACATTAAGTCAGCCAGATTTCATATGGCAGGAAGCCATCATAAATGCATGCAGGCAGTTTGACACACAGACCATAGGAATTGTGTAAAGAAAACTATGAATAACTATACTGTTCATAAACACTGTTTGAGACATACATCTCCATGACATTTTCTTGAGCAAAAAAAGTCTCTTAGAGACGTGAGCTTTTATAAACCCATTAAAATGATATCTTGTAAGCTGTTGCTTCCATTTTCTAAATACTTGCTCAGTTTTTCTGGAGGCTTGTGATATACTTTGATCTGGCATGTAGCTGACTTAAATAATATGTTAGTATTTTCAAATGCAAGGGCCAGCCTTCAATTATTATTTTACAATTTAGAAGTGAACTTTATGGCTTTATTTTCTTCAAGCAACTTATTTCTTCATCCAAACGGCTCCTGAATAATAACTATGTATTATCTTACACACTATATGGATGGAGTATGACTAAAATCTCTGCAGACTGGCAGAGATGTTCACCACAGTCAACATTGTTGCCTTTGAAACAAATGGCTCTGATTATTACAGATAGATATGCTAATCACAGACTGCAGGGTAAAAGTTAAGAGTATGTATTTCTTTCAGAAGGCACTTAGGACATGTAACATTAGCTCTTATTGTTCTACTCTCAAATTTTACAAACTTAACATTGACATTTTTAGCAGAGGAGATATAAATCGACAAATTTTAAGTCTGGTAATCCTGCTGAGCCACAATTCAACTCAGACTATTTTACATTTTAATATTGATATGTTCCCTTAAAGATTCTACCTTCCACCATTATTTGAAGTTTGCAACAGGATTAAAATTGAGTGTTAATTTTCTACACTCATATAGACAGGAAATTACCTACGATGAAACCAAAGATACAAAATGAATGGCTAATCTATGTATTAGAGGCTAACTATGTATATTCAGTGTTGAATGGGTTCTATTTTATTGAGAAAAATTACAAAATCACCAAGCACAAAGGTGTAATCAACTGAAATATTCACCTAAATGGTAGCAAAGAATTGTTACACATCCATTGTATGCCACCATGACTTTTAAAACCTACATCAAGTTTACAAATTTTATGCTTTTAATCACATGAATGCTTGTAAATTATATATAGTACATTGTTGTACAGTTTAGGCATGGTTATGATTCTATGCAATGGTAGTGGTGCAAAGTATGTTTAATAGCAACATCTCAATATGTGTGTGTATATATATATATATATATATTTTTTTTTTTTTTTTTTT
>NW_016812218.1:0-5549 GCF_001698545.2 Rhinopithecus bieti | reverse complement strand
TTTTTTTCTCTTGAGATGGAGTCTAGCTCTGTTGCTAGGCTGGAATGCAGTGGTATGATCTTGGCTCACTGTAACCTCTGCCTCCCGAGTTGAAGCAATTCTCCTGCCTCAGCCTCCTGAGTAGCTGGGATTATAGGCACACACTGCCACTCCCAGCTAATTTTTGTATTTTTAGTTGAAACAGGGTTTCACCATGTTGGCCAGGATGGTCTCTATCTCCTAACCTCATGATCCACCCACCTCATCCTCCCAAAGTGCTGGGATTACAGGCGTGAGCCACCACACCCAGCCATGATATATTCTTAATAGCTTTATTGAGGTATAATTTATATCTCATAACATTTTCTCATTTAAAAAGTATAGTTCAAGGACTTTTAGTGTATTCACAGAGATTTACAATCATCACTACAATCGATTTTAGAACACAACAGATAAAATCTCACACCCATTACCAGTGACTCCCTATGTCCCAACCCAGACACATATTCTCAAGCTGCCACAAATCTGCTTTAGTTTCTATAAGATTTGGGGCCTTTGGAAGAACATTTTCTTTTTGAAATTATATTTTCAATTGATAGATAAAATTGTATATATTTATCATGCAAACACAATGTTTGGAAGTACATATAGATTGTGGAATGGTTAAATATAGCTAATTAATATATTAATTACCTCACATAGTTATCATTGTTATGGTGAGCAAATTTAATATCCACTCTCTTAGCATTTTTAGGAGTACAATTTATCATCATTAATTTTAGTGGTCATGCTATACAATGAATCTCTTGAATATATTCCTTCCATCTACTGACCAACTAACATCTTCCCAACCCCTTCACAACTTCCACGGCCCCCTGGTAACTACTATTATTCAATTCACTATTTTCTTCTCCTTCTCCTGCTCTTTTCTTCTTCTCTTCTAGAGAAGGGTTCTTGCTATATTGCCCAGGCTGGTCTTGAACTCCTGGGCTCAAGTGATCTTCCTGCTTCAGCTTCCCAAAGTGCTAGGATTACAGGCATGAGCCACTGTGCCTAGCCCTACTCTCCACTTCTGTGAGATCAACCTTTGAAGATTCCATGTAGAAGTGAGATTAGGCAATATTTGTCTTTCTGTACCTGGCTTCTTTCACTTAAATAATGTCCTCCAGTTTTACCCATGTAGTAGCATTTTATGACTGAATAGTATTCAACTTTTTAGATAAGCCTTATATTATTTATCCATTCATCTGTTGATGAAAGCAAGTTAATTCCATATCTTGACTATTTTCAACAGTGCTGCAATAAACACAGAAATGCAGATATCTCTTTAATGTACTGATTTCATTTCCTTTGGATATATATTGAATAGTGAGATTTCAAGATCAAATGTTTTGTTAACTTTTTAATTTTTCAAGGAAACTCCAAACTATTTTTCATAATAGTTTTACTAATTTACATTCCCACCAATAGTGTACACGGGTTCCCTTTTCTCCATATCTTCACGAGCCATTGTCACCTTTTCTCTTTTTGATAATAGCCTTTTTAACAAGTATGAGGTACTACTTCGTTGTGGTTCTAATTTGCATTTTTCAAATGATTAGTAATGTTGACTACTTCTCCATATACCCACTGTTCATTGTATGTCTTCTTTTGAGAAAGTTCTATTCAGGTCCTTTTCTTATTTTTTTTTTAATTCAACTTTTATTGGAGTCTAAAGCAAAGTTCTGTGTTCACTTCCTTCTCTTTCTTCCACAAGTGGATCGTATCTCTTTTTGTGCTGTGCAGCCTAGGTACATGTGCAGGATTGTTACAAGAGTATATGGTATGATGCTGAGGTTTGGGCTTCTATTGAGCCTGTCACCCAGATACTGAACCTCCCAACAGGAGGTTTTTCAACCCTTTCCCCTTCCTCCTTTTGGAATCCCCAGTGTCTATTATTCCTATCTTTATGCCAAAACGTACTCAAAACTTAACTCCTACTTGTAAGTGAGAACATAAGATAATTGGTTTTCTGTTTCTGCATTAGTTCACTTAAGATAATGTCGTCTAGCTGCATCTGCATTGCTGGAACTCCGATATATATTATTTGCTTCTTTTATCTTGTTGCTTTCAGTATTCTCTCTTTGGTTTTTGTCAGTTTGACTCAGTTTAGTTTTATTTGGATTGAATCTGTTTTGGTAACTTCCACTTCCCTGTACCTAGATATTTACATCTTCCTCCAGGTTTGGGATGTTTTCCACATTTCTCATTCAGGTCACTTGTTGTTTCCTTATTTTGTTAAATCGTTTCTCTGACTTTTATTGAAGTCCATTAAGCCTTCTTAAAATAGTTATAATGGATTGTCAAACAGTTCATATATCTTAATTTCTTTCATGCTGGTCACTGGCATGTTATTTTATCGCTTTGGTCATGGCATGTTTCCTTGATTGTTCTTGACCCTTGTAGCTGTACATTGATGTCTGTGCATTTGAAGAATTAGGTAGTCATTCCAGTTCTGCTGACTGGTTTTTTTTTGGAAAAGTCCTTCAAAAGTCTGCTCATCTAGGCAGAGTGAAAAAGGAAAGGAAAGGAAGAGAAGGAGAGAGAGAGAGAGGGAGTGAAGGAGGCAGGGAGGGAGGAGGGAAGGAAGGAAGGAAGGAAGGAAGGAAGGAAGGAAGGAAGGAAGGAAGGAAGGAGAGAGGAAAGAAAGAATAAAAGAAAGAAAGAGAGAGGGAGGGAGGTGGGGGAGTGAGAAAGAAGGAAGGAAGGAAGAAGGAAGGAAGGAAGGAAGGAAGGAAGAGAAAGAGAAAGGAAGGAAGGATAGAAAGAGAGAAAGAAAGAAAAAGAAAGGAAAGAGAGAAAGGAAAGAAAGAAAGAGAGAGAAAGAAAGAAAGAAAGAAAGAAAGAAAGAGAGACTCCACAATGACTATGAATCTTTGTAGGTGGGCAAATACAAAGGATATATTCCCCGAGTCAGTAAGAATGTCCTATACCAAATACCATCCAGCAGCAGGGGAAACATCCCAGATAGACTGTTTTTCCTAATGTGGTTGTTGAATTTCCTCTTTCTTGGCACTTTAGGGTCACCTTAGCTGTGACCAATATTCCAAGTCTACTTCAACCTTTTTGTACTCCAGTGTTTCTCATGTATACATTGACTACCTAAATTTTTCAGTGTCCTATTCTGCTGATGGAACCAACAATGCTTTCTGATGTGTGGGAACAAACTATGGGCTAGATGTTACATCATGGAGAGAAAAGAAGAAAAACACCTATTTTCAGGCAAATAGTTATTCCTGGCAAAAGCTTTTCTGTCATATTGGTTAACAATTCACGCTGATTAACTTTAATCCAAACTCGCTAAGCCCCAGATAAAGTGAAAACTGGCTGATCTACCTGAAGAAAAAAATAATCCAGAAGAACATATAATAACATTTTATTTATTATTATATTAATATATGGGTAGTGTAACCATATTATTTATTGTCAAATTTAGATAATTTTGAGAGAAAGAAGGGATCATCTGACATAATATTGGGCATACAGTTATAAACCAGGATATATGACTAATTTAGTTACAGGTAAGAAATTCCCTTTTCTTTCCCAGGTTGATGCTAATGAATAAAACATACGCTATGTTTTCTTGAATGTTCTTGTTCTAACTCCTAACCATCCTTAGTAACTTCACAAGGAAGGAAGGATGACTTCAATTAGTAAGAATTGGTAAACAAGTAACCATGCTATCTTCTGCTCGACTTTTCTAGATACTTTGCTGAGACACAGAAACTTTCTTCTCTATTACAGTCATATAGATGTAGTCCAGTTTTTGTCTTTCAGGACCAGAAGAGAGAATAGGTCAGGTTAGGTCCTTCCATCCCCTTTACAAACATTTAGGAGAATTTTAGCTTTGCAGAAGAACCTTAAACAAGGTCCCAAGTTCTACGTATCTTCACAGGAATGATATATCTGAGTAGTGTTCTCCTACATAGATTTCCTACTACTGTTGCTATTTCAACCTTTCGAATCATGTGCCTAATTTTCAGATGGGTCAGAATGTTAATTTAGAGGGATTATCATAACCGCTTCAAGGAATTTTGTTGGTAAAACTACATTTTATCTATCTGCACTGCAAAATTCAATGACATTTGCATAGTGAAAATATTATAATGAAAAATTTTAAAGTGAAAATTACCTAATAGTGAAATACTCTTCAATGGTATTGCCACACTAAAACAAACAAACAAAAACAGCTTTCTTATTAGGATACAGATAAAAAGGTAAACAATCCTATTTTAAAATGGGGCAAAGGATTTAAATAGACATTCTCTGGAGAAGATATACAAACGTCCAATAAATATATATAAAGATGCTCAACATTATTAGTCATTAGGAAATAGCAAATCTAGAACTTTTTGTTTTGAAATAATTTATACTTACTGAAAATTTTTGAAATAGTATAGAATCCCCATATATTCTTCAGCCAGTTCATGACTTTTAAAACACCATGTATCATGACATAGATAATTATCAAAACTTGGAAATTAACACGGACAGAATACTATTAACTAACCTGTGGACATTATCTGAATTTTGCCAGTTCTTCCACTACTGTCATACTGTTGGACTTAGATCCTATCCAGGCTCTCATAATGTATTGCATAATAATGACTTCTTAGTCTTCTTCAGTCCTTTGTAGTTTCTCAGTCTTGTTTTATCTTTCATGGCCTTGATACTTTTAAAAAATAACTGGCAAATTATTTTGTAGAATGTCTTTCAATTTCAGTTTGATATTTTGATGTTTGATGGCTTAACCAATGTTATGCATTTTTAGAAAATCATAACCGAAGAAGTCACATGATTTCTTTTGAAGTATATTGATTCGGGAGTTACATGATCCTTCATTATAATACTACTATTTTTTCCTTTGTATTTAATAAATATTTTATGTGGAGATATTTTAAGGTGATGCAAATATCTTGTTTTTCAACATTTCTGTACTCATTAATGTTAGATTCCATTCATTATTTCTGCCTGGAATATTATTACTGTGGTATCTGTTTGATGGTGATTTTCTCTTTCCACCAATTCTTCTACATTTATGAATTGGAAGTCTACTTTGAGAAATAACTATTTCTTGCTATGATTCATTTATTTATTCTTGTATCTATTCATTTATATATTCATTCAATTATTTATATAAGTATGGACTAATTGATATTTATTTTATTTTATGTGTTATAATTCCTTTTTGTCATTATTTTGTTGCTATAATTATGTAAGATTGGTCAGAACAAACAAATTCCATCTTTGTCCCAATTTTGATTAGTCATATACACCCACTTACCACCATCCTATTTCCGGATTTTTTTCAGTCATCTTATGGGTGATGAATCTCATTCTTTAGTAGCTACCTTAAGATAGATACATGGATGAAGTGGAATTCTCTAAGTATTCTAAAAACTGTTTTTTTTCCTCACAATAACCTTGATATTTGACTGACAGTATAACTGCATATAAATTACTTTATTCAGGGGGCGGAGCAAGAATAGGAACAGCTCCAGTCTCCAACTCCCAGCGCGAGCGACACAGAA
>NW_016812217.1:0-496 GCF_001698545.2 Rhinopithecus bieti | reverse complement strand
GTTGTTTCTTATTTTGAGATCTTGTTGGGAGGTTCTAACAGGGGAGCACAGCTATTTGTATACCCTTGACCAAAGACTGGTCCTCCTCTCTGAGGGATGGTCGTCATCCTTGACCAAGTGTGCAGCTTCCGGAGGGACGCACATGGAGCAGTGAGGGAGGAAGGGGACACACACCTAGCCAGCCAGATCAGCTGGATCGACGCTGGCGATCAATGTGGTGACAGATGTCGCAGCCAGATCGCCCTCACAGCCATGTTACTTCTTACTTTGAATATTTTGCTTTCTGCCTTTCAGTTAGCTAGTGTTTGTCTACTCTTTTGACAAAGTAGGACTTGGCTCATTAGATCTAGTGCTTTCTGTTCATTAATGTATGCTTTCATCTTTGTTATTTGTGCTTTCTTTTGGGTTACTTTATTTTATGAGCTTTTGAGCTTGGAATTTAATTTTTTTTTTTTTTTTTTTTGAGGCAGGGTCCAACTTTGTCACCTAGACTGGA
>NW_016812216.1:0-2860 GCF_001698545.2 Rhinopithecus bieti | reverse complement strand
CACGTTATATTATTTATATAGTTTATAGATTATGTATTATAAGTATATACTATATATTATATAATATATATTTTATAGGTGTGACCCACCACACTTGTCATTTTATTAGAAGTTCAGTAACAAGTGAAAGGAAGCTACAGTGATAGTCAAAATGGTGGTTTCCCTGGGAGAGTGGTATTGACTAGGAGGGACCCGAGAATGCCTTCTGGAATTTTGGGAGGGATATCTGACGCAGCGTTCTTGAAGCTGTTCACCTATGATTCTGCGATCAGGGCACGTACAAGTCAGTGAGAGTAAGCAGAATCACATGCTGCTCCCCTCAGTACTGAGCTGAGGACATGGAGTCGCTCCACGGCTCTCCACTTGGTGCTGCAGGTCAGCCAGTGCTTGTTCAAGTGCAGGCACCAGCAGGCATCATCGCATGCTTTGGCATGGGGTGATACTGCTGGGGATGGCTTTGCATCATGCCCAGGCTGTTTCGATCCCCTTTTCTGTCAGTCCGCACATGTCTGAGCTTTCAATCCAGAGATGAATTTGTGGACGCCGGTGGCATGCGCATTCCTGCCTCACTGCAGTCTGACTCTAGGGGCAGCGTTTTCAGGAGCAGAGGCCATGCTAACAGGCCTCTGAAACCCCGTGTTTCTAAACAGCAGACTTGCCATATTCGGGCACAAAATGGTTTTTTGAGGCAGCACCTTCGGTGTTCTCTGTGTGTCTGTTGACGAAGTTAGCGCTGCTGTGAGTCGGAGCTGTTCCTGGAGGACTGTGATGGCATCACATGATTTGATGGAAGGGAGAGGGAAGAAGTTCTAATGCTGAGTGTAAAGTGTGATTAGGAGGTCTGGGGGTGGTGGCATATGTCTGTAGTCCTAGCTACTCGGGAGGCTGAGGCACGAGAATCGCTTGAACCCTGGGGATGGAGGTTGCAGTGAGCAGAGATCACATCACTGTACTCCAGCCTGGGCAACAGAGTGAGACTCTGTCTCAAAAAAAAATGTACAATGAGGAGAGCTATAATTTCAGTCACTTCCTAGTGTACACTCATTGGCCTGTCCACCGTTAGAGAGGGAAAAGATGGTTTGCCCTTAATGACCTGGATCTTTTTTTCTTTTTCCTGTGAGACAGCATCTCGCCCTTTTGCCCAGGCTAGAGTGCAGTGTGCAGTCATGGTTCACTGCAGTCTCAAGCTCCTGGACTCAGATAACCCTCCCACCTCAGCCTCCCGAGTAGCTGGAGCTATGGGCATGTGTCACCAAGCGCGGCTAATTTTTGTATTTTTTGTAGAGATGAGATTTTGCCATGTTGCCCAGGCTGATCTCGAATTTCTGGGTTCAGGCCAATCCCCTGCCTTGGCCTCCCAAAGTGCTGGGATTACAGGCTTGCTCGATTGTATTTTGCTATCAGTTTCAGTTTATTTGACTTAGAATACAGACCTTCAAGTGAGGAAGAAGCTATAGGTCCCTGACTATCACAGGATTTGTGAAGTATGTGGCAGTCCTGTTGTCCCTTTTCCTACCTCATTGCAACACTCTTTGGGCCTGCGAAGCCTGTGGGGACAAAAGGCCCACAGGGGAGCACCAAGGAGCCAGTGCCTCCCTGCTGCCCTGGCCGTGCCCACATTGCTGGGCTTCCCACCTATATATAGAGGTAGCTGCGGGCGCATCCTCTCTGCAGACACACCCGCGGACCAGAGGCATCAGGCTCCAAAATCAGCATCTTAGTAACGTAAACACAAGGTTCAGACTGTTGTCACATGGCAGAGGTGAGGGCGGCATCTCATAATCAGACAGTCCTGTTTCTGTAGCAGAATGTGTGAATATCCACATGGAGAATCAGGTCAGATTTTGCCTCCAGATGAATTTCCTCACAGTAACACATTTAGGTTTTTTTATATCAGGGTTCATCTTTTCAGGGTTTGCTGGAGTGCCAGTCACTGGTTCCTCCCCTGCTGAGTTTCCTGGTCCTCTCTCCTGCTGTTAGCCATGAAAGTGGAATGAGGTCGTTTTGAGCTTTTCATCTCTTGTCTAAGAATATGTCCCTATGGCTGGGTGCAGTGGCTGACACCCGTAATTCCAGCACTTTGGGAAGTCCAGGCTGGAGGATCCCTTAAGCCAGGATCAACAAGAGTTTGAGACCAGCCTGGGTAACATAGAGAGACCCCTGTCTCTACAAAAAATTAAGAAAAATTAGCCAGGTGTGGAGATGCACTCTTATGGTCCCAGCTACTCTGGAGGCTGAGGCAGGAGGATGGCTTGAGCCCCTGAGGTCAAGGCTGCAGTGGGCTATGATGGCTCCCCTGCACTCCAGCTTGGGTGATAGCGTGAGACTCCGTACACAAAACAAAACAAAAACCCCTACCTTTCAAATTAAACTTTTTCCCCGAGATTACCTAATACAATGTAATTTTTGGCCAGGAATGGTGGCTCACACCTGTAATCCCAGCACTTTGGGATGCCAAGGCAGGTGGATCACCTGAAGGTCAGACATTCGAGACCAGCCTGGCCAATATGGTGAAACCCCGTCTCTAGTAAAAATTAAAAAATTGGCCAGGTGCGGTGACTCACGCCTGTAATCCCAGTACTTTGGGAGGTTGAGGTGGGTGGATCACGAGGTCAGGAGTTCAAGACCAGCCTGAATAACATGGTGAAAGCCCGTCTCTATTAAAAATAGGAAAATTAGCCAAGCATGGTGGTGCGCGCCTGTAATCCCAGCTACTCAGGAGGCTGAGGCAGGAGAATCGCTTGAACCTGGGAGGCAGAGGTTGCAGTGAGCCAAGATTACGCCATTGCACTCCAGCCTGGGGAACAAGAGCGAAACTTCGTCTCAAAAACATAAATAAAACAAAAAATATAACTCTTTC
>NW_016812215.1:0-536 GCF_001698545.2 Rhinopithecus bieti | reverse complement strand
AAATTATGATTTTGACAATATCACAGTTTCCTTCTGATCTGCAAAAAATTTTTGATAAATTCACTGGTTATCTCATGAGACTATGCTTATAAATGACCATCATTTTTATCTTGCAGCTCCCAATATTCTGTTCTTATCTATGATTTTTAAAATTTTGCTTATATGTATGTTTGTTATAAATATATGTTTGGGTGTAGACTACTTTGTTCAGCTTCTTCATGTTTACCTCATTTTTTCTTACTTTTAAGAAATTTTTCAGTTACTTTTTACATCCACAATTTTCGTTTTCTGCTATTTTAACATTTTTTGTTGTTATCCTCATTTTTCTGATCTTCAGTAGTTGTCTGTGTTCCGATCTCACTTCCTGAATATTATTCAACTTATTTAATAATTTTTTTGATGGGCCATGTTGCCTAATATTTTGTATACATTGTAATCTTTGATTGGGATTTGACATTAACAAAAAGCTACCTGTTAAAATCTTTATACCTTTATCCTGGCATAGTATGAAATCAATTGTCTTGGCTAGAGATTCT
>NW_016812214.1:0-1230 GCF_001698545.2 Rhinopithecus bieti | reverse complement strand
AAAAAAAAAAAGAGATGGGGTCTCTCGCTGTCACCCGGGCTAGAATGCAGTGGTGTAATCATAGTGCACTGCAGCCTTGAACTCCCAGGCTCAAAGGATCCTCCTGAGTAGCTGGGACCACAGGTGTGCCACTGTGCCTAGTTAATTTCTTTTTCCTTTTTGTAGAGACACGGTTTTGCCTCATTACCCAGGCTGGTCTTAAACTCCTGGCTTCAAGCCTCAGCCTCCCAGCATGTTGGATTACAGGCGTGAGCCACCATGCCCAGCCCACAATCTTTAATTTCAACAAAAAACATATGTAACCAAATTATACTTCCAAATTTCCACCTATTAGAAATACTTTTAAAATAAATTACAACAGGAGTACTTTGCAAAATTACAATGTGAGTTCTGACCCATGAAATTCCAGCCTAAATGTCTGATATACCTCTCAAATTATTTTAAAAGATGTCTTGAAATTAAAAAAATAGGCCGGGCGCGGTGGCTCACACCTGTAATCCCAGCACTTTGGAAGGCCGTGGCGCGTGGATCACAAGGTCAGGAGATCGAGACCATCCTGGCTAACACGGTGAAACCCTGTCTCTACTAAAAATACAAAAAATTAGCCGGGTGTGGTGGCGGGTGCCTGTAGTCCCAGCTACTCGGGAGGCTGAGCAGGAGAAAGGTGTGAACCCGGGAGGCGGAGCTTCCAGTGAGCAGAGATTGTGCCACTGCACTCCAGCCTGGGTGACAGAGCGAGACTCCACTTCAAAAAAAAAAAGAAATTAAAAAATAAAATCAATTAGCTAACTTTAATTTCTAAAAGTAAACATCACAGAACATTTTATAGTAAGAGATTTTCAGGAAAAAGAAATAGCAAATCTCTTTAAACATCACTATAGCTAGACATTCTTCATTGAGAACATACAAATATATTTTCCTTGAGAAAAAGAATGAAATTTTAGTTGGCCTGGTGCAGGGGCTCACGCCTGTAATCCCAGCACTTTGGGAGGCCAAGGCAGGTGAGTCACTTGAGGTCAGGAATTTGAGACCAGTCTGGCCAACATGGTGAAATCTCTTGTCTACTAAAAATGCAAAAAAGTAGCCTGGCGTGGTGGCAGGTGCCTGTAATCCCAGCTACCCAGGAGGCCGAGGCAGGAGAATTGCTTGAGTCTGGGAGGCAGAGGTTGCAGTGAGCCAAGATCATGCCACTGCACTCCAGCCTGGGCAACAAAGTTAAGGCTCCATCTC
>NW_016812213.1:0-1977 GCF_001698545.2 Rhinopithecus bieti | reverse complement strand
CAAAGTGCTGGGATTACAGGCTTGAGCCACCGTGCCCGGCCAAAATCCCTTTTCTTTAATTTCTGCCACTGCTGGAGCTCCCAGTTAATGCCATAATTTTTTGCCATTTCCTTATTACATCTTCATTTGTGTAGGATGAAACAGCATCCAAAGTATGTGAGATTCAGTCAGCTATGCTTTCTTGCTACTTAGGGTTTCTGTAATGAACTCCTTTTGAATCACCTGCGTTCAGCTCTTATTAAAAGTGAGCAACTTTTATGTTAAAAGTGAGCAACTTTTATGTTAAAGGGAAAGAAACCGTATTTTAAAATTAATCAAAATACACTTTCCCTTAGTTGAACATAGTAAGAAAGTTCTTCTCTTTGGTGCAAGACACTGAAATTGTTGCCCATAATTTATCATGCGTCTATTCCACTTCATAAAGAGTTCCATGGGTCAGCAGCCTCTTTTCACCACCGTCTTCAAAACACAACCCAACTTAAAACCTCTGTGTTACCTGAATCCAAAAGACACACCCCCCGCCAAAAAAAAGCAATTGCATGTGATTATGTTTCTATACTTATCTTTTCTATAATGTTGTTGAGATATTTATATTCCTCTGCGATCTCAATTTTTTGCTTGACACTTACTAGTCACTTAACCTAAGCAAATCATGTAACTTTATACCTTTGTTTTCTTATCTGCAAAATTAGGGTGATTCTTGCCTTTGCTTGGAGATTGGATTTTGGGTGGGTCAAATAATATAACTATGAGAAAGCACATTGATAACTGAAAATGCTTTCCAAACATAAACTATTATTTTGAAAACCTACGTTTGTACATTTCCTGTTTTGATTCCCTCTGTATGTGTATATTCTGTAGGACTTTCTTGTGTGCACATATTTGATTCTTCAGTGTCTTTTATCCATATTTGTTTCTCTTTCCTGACTGTAGGATCTTCGTTCTCAGTGTCCTTTTAAGTTGGGCATAATATAAAAGCAACATTATTTGAAAGCAACATTAATATTTATAGACTGAAAGGCATTATGTTGTTGGTTGTTAATTAAAAGCAGATCATTGGAAATGCAGATGTTTCCTTTTAAGGCAAATTTTAAAACCAACTGTTTAAAGTTACTTTTATTTAGGTGACCCTTACATTTCTTTTACCCACTTGCTTTTGTGGGGTCGGTCAGTTGTCCTCAGGAGAAACACATATTTCTATACGATGTAAGACAATTTGAAGGGTATCTATTAAGTTACTGTGTTATGGGAACTAAAATATTAATTTTCAATTTCTAACTGGATTTAGGCAAACAGCTACTTTTCCTTTATCTAAACATTTATTTCTGAACACTTAAAAGTATTGGATCAGAAATGATTGGATCATTTTACTTTACTGTAATAGTCAGTGTTCTCATCTCCTTGTGGATTTTGAGAGAGATCGTTTCCGTGTTAAATATAGTGAGTCATGAGGTCATACACAGAGTCCTGTATAATGTGAGGGTCTGGCAGTGGAGAGGACGGAAGAGGCTCCAGGGCTTTGTTGACTGGTCCCATGTCTCTGACTCCATGGTTCTTTTCCAGAGAACAAGGCTCTTGAACTTATTGGAACACAAAGGGTCAAATATAGAACTAGATGGTGCCGTTTGAAGATTTTCTTGTAGAAATTCTTAGTGGGCTTTCTAAAAGCGACAGAATTTTCTCAAAATTACTGACAAGCTACTCGGGAGGCTGAGGCAGGAGAATTGCTTGAACCTGGGAGACGGAGGTTGCAGTGAGCCAAGATCACGCCACTGCACCACTCCAGCCTGGGAGACAGAGTGGGACTCCATCTCAAAAAAAAAAAAAAAAAAAAAAAAAAAGATTAAGAAGTTTGGGGGGTGATTTGAATTTTTTTGAAGATCATGCGGTAGACTGCATTAAAGCCATAAGTTGGTATTTCATTCTGTTAGGTTGGATGTGGGGAGCACCGTGTGTCCGAAATACTTCCTAGTTTTG
>NW_016812212.1:6293-8258 GCF_001698545.2 Rhinopithecus bieti | reverse complement strand
TCATTAAAAGTAAAAGTTTATTTCTTTATAATAAATGAGCTGATGCTTGATATCCAGGACTGTCTTTGTTGGGAAATGATGGTATTTCTTCATACTGTGTATTTGCAGATCTCTCTGTCTGTGAACTTTCCTATCAAGCATAGTATTATTGTCATATAATAATTATTTTATAATTAGGATTCTAGTTGGGTAAAGGGGGTGCTAAGAGGCCTGCATTGATCATAATATTATCTAATAATTTGATAGTCAACCTACATCATCTGTCTTCTTGATCTAGAATCATGTGTCAATTAAAAGTATTTGGAGAAGTTTTGTTCCTGTACTTCTTGATAGGTATCAGTGTAGACTATAGACATATATATATAAATGTTTAGACCTGATGTGGTTCAGCCAAAACACCTATTAGTAATAAAGAATGCCCTTGCCTGTAATGTTTCCTCTGTATGTCTCTGAGAAGCTCTGATGGTCTTCTGGTAGGATTGACGGGTTCAGGATTCCAAATGTGATTTTCCTTGGACACAGTACTGACCACAGTGCTCTTTGCCTCACCGTGGTCAGGCCATACCTGGAATGCTGGAATCTGTCCTGGAGAGAACCTCTGTCACTTTGTCTTATTTACTTATTTAAACCAGGATCTTGGTTAAATCCCATTCCCCACCTAATCTCTCTCATGCACTGGAATAAAGCTATGGAAAAACTCAGAACCATTTGAAACCATTTGAACTAATTGAAAACTTTTGAAATGTCTGTCTCATTTCAAATTCATGATTACATGGCTGGGCGTGGTGGCTCATGCCTGTAATCCCAGCACTTTGGGAAGCCAAGGTGGGTAGATCGCTTGAGGTCAGGAGTTCGAGACCAGCCTAGCCAACATGGTGAAACCCGTCTCAAAAAAAAAAATACAAAAAGCCGGGTATGGTGCTGCCTGCCTGTAATTCCAATACAGGGGAGGCTGAGGCATGAGAATTGCTTAAACCCAGAACGTAGAGGTTGCAGTGAGCCAAGATCACGTCACTGCACTCCAGGCTGGTGATGGAGTGAAACTCTGTCTCAAAAACAACAACAACAAAAATGAAATTCATGATCACAAACTCAAGTAGACCCTAGATACTGGCAGGCCGTTACACCATGCTTCCCAGTTCACTCACTCTGCTGATCTGTTTCATACCTTCCCCAGTGTGCAGGACCTCATTCTCCATGCTCACTCTCTCAGCTGATGGCCTGGCTTCCCTCCCTCCCTCCCTCCCTCCCTTTTCTTTCTTCCTTCCTTCCTTCCTTCCTTCCTTCCTTCCTTCCTTCCTTCCTTCCTTTCTTTCTCTTTCTTTCTTTCTTTCTTTCTTTCTTTCTTTCTTTCTTTCTTTCTTTCTTTCTTTCTTTCTTTCTTTTCTTTTCTTTTCTTTCTTTCTTTCTTTTTCTTTCTTTCTTCTTTCTTTTCTTTCTTCCCTTCCTTCCCTTTCTTTCCTTCCTTTCCTTTCCTTTCCTTTCCTTTCCTTTCCTTTCCTTTCCTTCCTTTCTTCCATTCCTTTCCTGTCCTTTCTTTTCTTTCTTTCTTTTTTTTTTTTTGGCTATGGGGTCTCGCTATGTTGCCCAGGCTGGAGTGTGGTGACTGTTCATAGGCGTAATCATAGTGCACTACAGCTTAAAACTCCTAGGGTCAAATGATCCATCTGCCTCAGTCTCCCATGTAGCTAGGACTATAGGCATGTGCCACCACAGGGTTCATAACCCTGGGTTCATATTTCATTAAGAAAACAGATACAGGCAGAGCCTAGGCAGGGAACCTCTTTCAGCCCCAGTCACCCCATCCATCTGCCTACCTGTATGTGTGCCCAGTTCTTGTCTCCTATTGAAGCCTGGACCCTAGAACCCATCTCCCCTCAGTTACTCAGCCTTCTCTCCAGCAGTTGCTTTCTCTTCCTTCATCAGATTTTCCATCTCATATAGCCTTTTTTTTTTTTTTTTTTT
>NW_016812212.1:0-2514 GCF_001698545.2 Rhinopithecus bieti | reverse complement strand
CAGGATGGTCTCGATCTCCTGACCTCGTGATCCGCCCGTCTCGGCCTCCCAAAGTGCTGGGATTACAGGCTTGAGCCACCGCGCCCAGCCAGTTTTGTATTGTTAGTAGAGACGAAGTTTCACCGTGTTGGCCAGGCTGGTCTCGAACTCCTGACCTCAGGTGATCCACCTGTCTCAGCCTCCCAAATTGCTGGGATTACAGATGTGAGCCACCGCGCCTGGCTGATTCTGCTACTTCTACATTTAAAATGTGGGGCTTACTGCAGGTCACACACAGTACTTGCTCATGGCAGTGCAAAGCTGGGAGAGGCTCAGTTTCTTTCCTTAAAGAGCTTTTAGCCTAGTTGGGGAGGAGATGTTCTTTCATTTCCTTTTTAATATCTATGTTTATTAAATTCTTTGGAGGACAGTCTAGTTTTCTTAGTTCCTTCACTTATCTTTAGATGATATGTGATTGCTTCATCTTCAGAACTTCTTAACTGTCTCCGGTGATTTTATTTTACAGCCTTATTTTGGAATTATGCTTGTCTTCTCTTTGATGTTTGCTTATCAAACATCTTGAGTATATCCAACGAAGGCCTTAACCTTCCTCGCTGTTGTGACCTCTGGAGAGGAGGTCATGATTGCTCTGGAGTCCCGCAACAGGTCCTTCATCAACCATTTTCATCTTGACGGGATTATTAGGTCTAGCGGAATGGGTCTTCCAGTTGCCTGTATACTCTCTAGAGCTGGCAGGTTTCATTTCTGTTTTTCTAAGACAAAGTCAGGCTGGAGTATAGCCGTGAGACCATGGCTCATTGCGGCCACAAACTCCTGAGCTTAAGTGGTCCTACTGTCTCAGCCTCAGAGGTAGCTGGGACTATAGGTGTGAGCCATCATGCCTGGCTAATTTTTTAATTTCTTTGTAGAGATGAAGTCTTACTATGTTGCCTAAGCTGGTTTTGAACACCTGGCCTCAAGCGATCTTCCTGCCTCGTTCTCTCAAAGTGTTGGGATTACAGGCGTGGAGCTCTCAGATGTTTTCATTCCATGGTTCCCTTTTGGCAAACTGGGGAAGGCTTTGATTAACTTCTCAAAATATACTTTTATTTATTTTTTTTTGAGATGCAGTCCCGGCCGGGCGCGGTGGCTCAAGCCTGTAATCCCAGCACTTTGGGAGGCCGAGACGGGCAGATCACGAGGTCAGGAGATCGAGACCATCCTGGCTAACACGGTGAAACACCGTCTCTACTAAAAAATACAAAAAACTAGCCAGGCGAGGTGGCGGGCGCCTGTAGTCCCAGCTACTCCGGAGGCTGAGGCAGGAGAATGGCATATAAACCCGGGAGGCGGAGCTTGCGATGAGCTGAGATCCGGCCACTGCACTCCAGCCCGGGCGACAGAGCGAGACTCCATCTCCAAAAAAAAAAAGAGAGAGAGATGGAGTCCCACTTTGTCATCGAGGCTGGAGGGCAGTGGCGTAGTCTGCCTCCTGGGTTCAGGTGATTCTCCTGCCTCAACCTCCTGAGTAGCTGGGATTACAGGCATGCGCCACCATGCACAGCTAATTTTTTTGTATTTTTAGTAGAGACAGGGTTTCACCATGTTGGCCAGGCTGGTCTTGAACTTCTGACCTCAAGTGATCCTCCTCCATCGGCCTCCCAAAGTACTGGGATTACAGGTGTGAGCCACCGCACCTGACCTCAAAATTTACTTCTTTTTTTTTTGAGATGGGGTCCTACCCTGTCACCCAGGCTGGAGTGCAGCGGCCAGATCTCAGCTCACTGCAAGCCCTGCCTTCCGGGTTTACGCCATTCTCCTGCCTCAGCCTCCTGAGTAGCTGGGACTACAGGCGCCCGTCACCTCGCCTGGCTAGTTTTTTTTTTTTTTTGTATTTTTTAGTAGAGACGGTGTTTCACATGTTAGCCAGGATAGTCTCGATCTCCTGACCTCATGATTCGCCCGTCTCGGCCTCCCAAAGTGCTGGGATTACAGGCTTGAGCCACCGCGCCCGGCCAAATTATTCTTTAACATATTGACTCAAATGGTCTTCATCCTGCTTCCATTTGTGCACTTGAATAGTTAACAAATGGCTTCTGTCTGTTGGGCACTGTATTGAGAGCTAGGGATGCAGGATGGGGAGGTCTCAGTTAGGGGCCTCCAGGGGCTCACTGTTTAGCATGAGGGCATGAATTTACGAAGAGGTGCAGATGCTGGTGTCCTGTACTTAACAGAGGACAGCCACAAATAGTCACTTTTTCAGGCCCCCGGCTATGCGTTGTTGGTTTTTTTGAAGCATTTTCACACAGGCGTTTATCTGATTGAAAATTCTACCGGACCAGGCGCGGTGGCTCAAGCCTGTAATCCCAGCACTTTGGGAGGCTGAGACAGGCAGATCACGAGGTCAGGAGATCGAGACCATCCTGGCTAACACGGTGAAACCCCGTCTCTACTAAAAAAATACAAAAAACTAGCTGGGCGAGGTGGCAGGCTCCTGTAGTCTCAGCTACTCGGGAGGCTGAGGCAGGAGAATGG
>NW_016812211.1:0-223 GCF_001698545.2 Rhinopithecus bieti | reverse complement strand
ACCACCTTCCACCTTCCACCTTCTACCTTCCACCTTCCTCCATCTTCCACCTTCTACCTTCCACCTTCCACCACCTTCCACCTTCCACCACCTTCCACCTTCCACCTTCCACCACCTTCCACCTTCCACCACCTTCCACCTTCCACCACCTTCCACCACCTTCCACCACCTTCCACCTCCCACCACCTTCCACCACCTTCCATCTCCCACCTTCCACCACCTT
>NW_016812210.1:6397-7283 GCF_001698545.2 Rhinopithecus bieti | reverse complement strand
TGCCAAGGCTGCAGTGCAGTGGCACGATCTCAGCTCACTGCAACCTCTACCTCCCGGGTTCAAGCAATTCTTCTGCCTCAGCCTCCTGAGTAGCTGGACTAGAGGCACGAGCCACCATGCCAGGCTAATTTTTTGTATTTTCGTAGAGACAGAGTTTTACCATGTTGGTCAGGATAGTATCGATCTCTTGACCTTGTGCTCTGCCTGCCTTGGCCTCCCAAAGTGCTAGGATTACAGGCGTGAGCCAACACACTCAGCCTTCTCCATATTTTTACTTGTGAATTTGCTTGGGAATTGTTCTCTAGGTGGGTCATATATTATATAGTAGATCTTAAATTCCACAAGCTCATGGACTTTGCCCTGCTTTTCTGGCATTCCCTCTAAAGAGTTTTTCTCAGTCAATGCATACAAAGCAATCCATTTGGAGCTAATCTTTGAACCAACTTAGTAAAGCATCAAGAAACCGGTTAGAAATGTGTTCTCATTACCATCTAGCAAATATTGGAAATAGTGGTACCCACATTTTAGGATGCCGTGAAGTGGCAGGTTAAGGGAGGTCCATCATGACGATTTGGGAGATTTCTCATTGCTTAACGGGTCACTCTGTTTTTTACAAAAGCAATTATTCCTATTGAACTAATAAACGAGCTATCTTTGAATGTTGTAGTGGTAGTGTATTCTCTCTTCTATTTCAGCTGTACATATTATTTCCACTTATTTTCCCCCAGAAACCTGTGAACTAAATCAAGTCCCTTTAATTGAATTCACAGGACTGTGTCATAGGTTTATAGGGGTGGATGGGCAGAACATCATCATGTCATTCAGTTGACAGGGGTGGCATTTCTTCCAGGTGCCAGGACAGAAACAGACCCATCAAAAAGCATCT
>NW_016812210.1:0-1370 GCF_001698545.2 Rhinopithecus bieti | reverse complement strand
AAAAAAAAAAAAAAAAAAAAAAAAAAAAAAAAAAAAAAAAAGTGTACTGCTGAATAATGGAGGAAAAATAGTAGACAGAAAAGAGTGAAATGCTTCAGAGATCGTAAAACAGATCCCACGTGCTAGTTTCCATTATCCTAATCATATTTCTTATTGTCACCTGCCATAACCATTCCTAGCTGCAGCCTAATCTCATTTCTTTTTCTCCATCTTTTCTTATACCACAGAGAGCATTTACCAATGAACATAAGTGCATACTGTGTAGCTGCATACTCTGGATGTGAAATTTTGGTGATTGCAATTCCAATTCCAAAAATACTTAAAATGGGTTGATTTATGGTCATGTTCTTTCTTCTTTAAACTTTAGCGTCACCAAATGCCCCAAAACTTGGACCCATGGAGCTGGCCATCATTATTACTGTGCCTGTTTGCCTCCTGTCCATAGCTGTGATGCTGACAATATGGGCATGCCAGGGTCGACAGTGCTCCTACAGGAAGAAAAAGAGACCGAATGCGGAGGAACCACTCTCTGAGTGCAATCTGGTAAATGCTGGAAAAACCCTGAAAGATCTGATTTATGATGTAACTGCCTCTGGATCTGGCTCTGGTATGTTACCATTGTCCATTTTTTCATAAGCAAACTCTTTATTTAAAAAGTAAATAAAAACTTTTTAACAAAAGGGCCCAAATACTATGAATTCCATCTTGAAAGGATACATGGTGAGCTCTGGTATAGGAACTCCTTTTAGTACCTGAGGTAGAGAAAAACCATTGTGGCCTATAGAATTAAGTCTTCTCAGTTGCTTTTTGTAGCTTTAGGTGTTCAGATTCTTACGTTCACTTTCCTTCAGAATTTATTTCTGAAGCAAGAAAGCAGTTTCCTTTCTCTCCTCCCTATCTCACCCTATTATAGTTACTGACAATCACTGTTGCTTTCTTGGTAATGTTTTATGGACACAAAAGAGTTAGGGTTGTAGTATTTAAGGTGCTGAGTTCTGAGGGAGAGATGTTGGTTATACAAAGTAGTGTTCTTTGAGCACTTTTGCTTGTGGTTATGAGGATTTTCAGAATCTACAGACACCGTCTGGGATATGTGTGAAGCTAACAGGGAACACACCTGAAATTAAATCAAGAATATGTTCTTAAAGCAAAGAAACAGAAGATTAAAGACAGCAGTGCAGCATTCCTGTGCTGGCTTTTGCTGGCTGCAGTTGTATATTAATAACTCTCTTCCTCTTTAATGGAACTCCAGAACCCCAGGTAAAGCATTCAAAGTACCAGGCTGTGTTATAGCCTAAATGAGCCTTTCTCACAACAGAAAGCATTTGAAGTTTTTTTTTTTTTTCGGAGGTTGTGGGGAGTGGGGAGAC
>NW_016812209.1:0-689 GCF_001698545.2 Rhinopithecus bieti | reverse complement strand
GAGTGTAGAACCATGTAAATGTTCAAATGTATTTATCTCACAATAGGATTAATAGGGTTATTCTAGGAATATTATATTTCAACACCACACCTATTTATTTTCCAGTGGAATCTACTGTGTGAAAGGAAAAGGAAAACTCAGGACCCCAATTCACTATGCTATGTTTTAGAAAAAAATAAGCCAAAAGCTGGCTCATGGGAGAAGCTGCCTTTCCTTTTGTGCCTAAACAGAGAGCTACAGATGAAAGGTCAAATAGCTCCAGAAGTAGCTACTCTATGTTCACTGTATCTTATGTAAAGTGCTGATTTACTGAGTGCAACATGAATACATAATTTGGCAGTTCCCCTGCCTGCTCCCTTGCTCTTGCAACGTGTGGATTGTTATACACTTCTTCTTTCCCCTCCAGTCCACTTCCTTTTTTAAATATTGAGGCCCTCAAATACATCTTTGGAGAAAGGCACAGACCATAGACTGTTTCGGTGATTCTGTGTTATTTTCTTCTGGGTGTGCCCTTAATCTAGGCAAAATAAACTTCTAAGTTGATTGAGGCCTCTGTCAGATACTTTTTGGCTTATTACTGTCTCTAGAGTAGAGTTACCAACAGTGCACGCCGATACTGTGGAGGGCTTGCCTGTGCCAGGTGCTATTAACTCATCAAATCCACATAACTTCAGGAAATTGGGCATTAC
>NW_016812208.1:0-944 GCF_001698545.2 Rhinopithecus bieti | reverse complement strand
TATATATATATATATTTTTTTTTTTTCTCCAGTCAATTTACTGAATGTCCATGTCTTCCATTGCTTTGTGATGTTACCCATATACACTACTAAGGTCATATGTAATAGGGAATGTTTAAGTATTTCTATTTTTCCCCAGTAATTTGTGTATTTATTCCTGCATCAGACCCACATCTATTAACTACATTTTTAATTAAAGCATAAAAGCTATTTTTAAAAAATTTTCATTATCCTCCAAAATAGCTTTGTGTCCATTTACAGTCACTTTCCATTGCCTCCTCAGCCCAAGGGAACCACTAATTTATATTCTGTTTCTATGGATTTGCTTATTCTGGACATTTCATATAAATAAGAATCATATAATATATGGCCTTTTGTGTTTGGCTTCTCTTTTTTTTCCTTTCTTCTTTTTTTTTTATTTGAGATGAGGTCTTGCTATGTTGCCCAGGTTGGTCTCAAACTCCTGGGTTCAAGCAGTCCTCCCACCTCAGCCTCCTAAAGTGCTGGGATTACAGCCATGACCCACCACACCCCGGCTTCTTTTTCTTAATGTTTCCAGGGTTCATCCACGTCGTAGCATGGATCAGTGCTTCATTACTTTTTATGGCCAAATAATATTCCATTGTATAGATCTACATGTTTTATTAATATTTGTCCATTCAGTCAGGCGCAGTGGCTTAAGCCTGTAATCCCAGCACTTTGGGAGGCCGAGGCGGGCGGATCACAAGGTCAGGAGATCAAGACCATCCTGGCTAACACGGTGAAACCCTGTCTCTACTAAAAATACAAAAACTTAGGCATGGAGGCGGGCGCCTGTAGTCCCAGCTACTCGGGAGGCTGAGGCAGGAGAATGGCATGAACCCAGGAGGCGGAGGTTGCAGTGAGCCGAGATCGCGCTGTTGCACTCCAGCCTGGGCGACAAAGCAAGACTCCGTCTCAGGAAA
>NW_016812207.1:0-906 GCF_001698545.2 Rhinopithecus bieti | reverse complement strand
TAGTTTACTACAGTTAAAAATAGGAAAAAATAGAATAAAAACCACACTCTTCTAGCCAAAAAACAAAAGTGAAGAAAACGTATGTACTGTCTGCCATGTACCTGGCACTGTGTTGAGCATTAAGTGTGCAGTGGTGAACAAAATAGATTCCTTGCCTTTGACTTTGATTCACAAAAAATTTGTAAGATGCATCTTCATGCAGAACAATTTGGCTATCTTTTTTTCTTTTTTTACTGAGGTATAACTTGTGTACAGTAAGGTATATATATCTCTTAAGACCTTAAGTATATAGCTTGGTGAATTTTTACATATGTATGTATCCATGTAACAACCATCCAGATCAACATATGGTTCCATCATTTCAGAAAATTCCTTCAGGCCCCTTCTCAGTCAATTCTTAGTCAGTAGTTTCTCCATCAGAGATATAACCATCATTCTTACTGTATCACCATAGATTCAGCTGTCTGTCCTTTTTTTTTTTTTTTGAGACGGAGTCTTGCTCTGTCACCCAGGCTGGAGTGCAGTGGCCGGATCTCAGCTCACTGCAACCTCTGCCTCCCGGGTTCCCGCCATTCTCCCGTCTCAGCCTCCCGAGTAGCTGGGACCACAGGCGCCCGCCACCTCGCCCGGCTAATTTTTTGTATTTTAGTAGAGACGGGGTTTCACCGTGTTAGCCAGGATGGTCTCGATCTCCTGACCTCGTGATCCGCCCGTCTCGGCCTCCCAAAGTGCTGGGATTACAGGCTTGAGCCACCGCGCCCGGCCCAGCTGTCTGTTCTTAAATCATGCAGTATGTACTGTATTTTATGTATCTGGGTTATTTTGTTCAATATAATTTCTGAGATTCATTTATATTGTTGTATGTATTAGTGTGTTGGTAGTCTGTTCTTTTTTAAGCTATTTAGC
>NW_016812206.1:17865-20537 GCF_001698545.2 Rhinopithecus bieti | reverse complement strand
TCCGGCACTCCCTAGTGAGATGAACCCCGTACCTCAGTTGTAAATGCAGAAATCACCTGTCTTCTGTGTCACTCACGCTGGGAGTTGGAGACTGGAGCTGTTCCTATTCGGTCATCTTGCTCTGCCCCCCCGAGAAAACTTTTTTTATAAAAAAGTCTTAAAATCATGAAAAAACCCATTTTAAAAAAAAATTATAAAAATACTCCACCCAACAGCCACAAAATATACATAATTCTTGTCTGTACATGGAACATATTCTAGGATTGAACACATACTCAGTCAAAAACCAAGTGTCAATAAATTTTAGGAACTCAAAATTATATCTAGCACATTCTTTGACCCCAGTACAATAAAACAGAAATTAATTTCAAGAAGATCATTTAAAACTACAAAATGGAAATAAACAACTTGCTCCTGAATAACTCCTGGGTGAACCACAAAATTAAGGCACAAACCAGAAACAGAAATATAACTTACCAAAACTTTTAACATACATATAAATCAATGTAAAGAGGAAAATTTATGAAAGCACTAAACGCCTTCATTAAGAAGTTAGAAAAATGTGAAATTACCAATCTAACATTGCACCTAAAGGAGTCAGAGAAACAGAAACAAACCAACTCCAAAGCTAGTAGAATTAAAGAAATTAAAAATTGGAGAAGAGCTGAATGAAATTAAGACACAAAATTGTATATGAAAGATCAATGAAATTAGCAGTTTTTCTTTCAAAAGAATAAATAAGATTGGTAAACCACTAGCTAGACTGACAAATAATAAAAAGGACCAGATCCAAATAAATTCAATCAGAAATGACAATGACGACATTATAACTGATTCCACAGAAATACAAAGGTTAATCAGTGACAATTATAAACTTCTCTTTGAACAGAAATTAGAAAATCTAGGGAAAATTGATAAATTCAGGGGAATACACACCCTCAAAGTTGAACCAGGAAGAAAGTAATAACCTAAACAAAACAATAACAAATTTTGAAATAGAATCAGTAATAAAAAAGCAACCAACTAAAGAAAGCACTGGACCAGATGGATTCATAGCCAAATTCTACCAGATGTACAAAATAGAACTGGTACTGATTCTACTGAAACTATTCCAAAAAAAATTGAAGAGGATGGGATCCTCTTTAACTCATTGTAGAAAGCTAGCATCAGCTTGATACGAAAAGCTAGCAGAGATACAACAACAAAAAAAGAAAACTTCAGGCCAATATCCCTATCATAGATACAAAAATTCTCAATAAAATAGTAGAAAACCAAATTAAGCAGCACTTCCAAAAGTTAATACAGCATAATCAAATAGGCTATAGTCCTGAGATGCAAGGCTTGTACAACATATGCAAATCAATAAATGTGATTCACCGCATAAACAGAACTAAAAGCAAAAATCATAGGATCGTCTCAATACACATAGAAAAGCTTTCGATAAAATCCAACATTCCTTCAAGTTAAAAACTATCAACAAATTAGGCATCAAAGCAACATAACAAAAAATAATAGCCATCTATTATACACTAGAGCAAACATCATAATGAATGGGCAAAAGCTGGAAGCATTTCCTTTGAGAACTGGAACAAGACAAGGATTCCTATCCTTACCACTTCTATTCAACATAGTACTGAAAGTCCTATCCAGACCTATGAGGAAAGAAAATACAAGGCATCCAAACATGAAGAGAGGAAGTCAAATTATCTTCATGGATGATAGGAATTTATATACCGAAAACCCGAAACTCTCCACTGAAAGGCTACTAGAACTGATAAATGACTTCAGTAATGTTTCAGGATACAAAATCTATGCACAAAATTCAGTAGCATTACTCTATGCCAATAATCGTCAAGCTGAGAGTCAAATCAAAAACAGAATATCATTTAAAATATCCACAAAATATTAAACACTTAAAACCACTAATCAAGTAGGTAAAATATCTACAAGGAGACCTATAAAACAGTGTTAAAAGAAATCAGAAATGACACAAATGAGTGAAAAAAGTATTTCATGTTCATGGATAAGAAAAGTCAATATAGTTAAACTGGCCATACTACCCAACACAATTTACAGATTCAATGCTATTCCTATCAAACTACCAATGCCATTTTCAGAAAATAAAAAATATATTCTAAGATTCATATGGAAGGAAATTATGAAAGATGCCTGACTAGATGCAGCCAGGAAGTGCCACTCCCATGGAGAGAGACTGGAATTTCAAGGAAACCAACATAATTTGATCAGATCTTCAGAGAGAAAATGCCAAATGTGGATTGAGAAAAGATGTAGACACTGAGGGTGAACAGAGAGGAATCTGGGAACTCCGTGTGGGGTGCATGAATGCTAGGACTCTGCCCAGCCCTGAACAGCTCATGGGAAAGGGGTGAGTGAAGGAACAGTGGGATTTCCCACTCCAGCCATGGACATCTGGGATTCTAGGTGTAGGGGATCTCACACCCTTCATGAAAACAAATGTCTTCAGAGATTAGATAGAGAAGGTGCTACACCAGGCACAGAGCTGAGGAACTTTTTGGGCGGGACAGGTACAGCAGTACCTGACCAGAAGTTCCCATTCCCCAGGGCTTCCCCTCACCCTCTGAGAGACTCTGGTCCAGCTAACTCCTGGACCCAGAGAAAGTAGGGCTCTCTTTTGGTTCCATAAGAATAGA
>NW_016812206.1:7669-14232 GCF_001698545.2 Rhinopithecus bieti | reverse complement strand
TCTAGCATCACAATTAAAAGAACTAGAGAAGCAAGAGCAAATACATTCAAAAGCAAGCAGAAGGCAAGAAATTATTCAGATCAGAGCAGAACTGAAGGAGATAGAGACACAAAAAATCAATGAATCCAGGAGTTGGTTTTTTGAAAAGATCAACAAAATTGATAGACTGCTAGCAAGACTAATAAAGAAGAAAAGAGAGAAGAATCAAATAGACGCAATAAAAAATGATAAAGGGGATATCACCACCGACCCCACAGAAATACAAACTTCCGTCAGAGCATACTATAAACACCTCTACGCAAATAAACTAGAAAATCTAGAAGAAATGGATAATTTCCTGGACACTTGCACTCCATCTTGGGCAACAGGAGCGAAACTCCATGAAAGAAGGAAGGCAGGAAGGCAGGAAGGCAGGAAGGCAAGAAAGAAGGCAGGAAGGCAAGAAAGAAAGAAAGAAAGAAAAAAGAAAGAAAGAAAGAAAGAAAGAAAGAAAGAAAGAAAGAAAGAAAGAAAGAAAGAAAGAAAGAAAAAAGAAAGAGAGAGAGAGAGAGAGAGAGAGAGAGGAAGACAGGAAGGAAGAAATTAAGAGTGAGTGACCAAAGCCAGGGAGAGAGTAAGGATGAAGAAATTAAGGATAGCGACTATTTAATATCCTCTCTCTCATCTTCCGCAACCCTTATGTTAATTAATGTACACGTATTATTTCATTTAATCTTAACAGCAACACTGTAAGGCATAGATTACCCTGACTTCCTAGATAGGAAATAAGTTGAGAAAGATTCAATATTTTCCTCTAAGATGCACAAGTAGAAAATTGCAGAGCAAAGGATTCCAAATTCCAGCTTTAAGTGGACCACAGGTTTATTGGGTGAGAATGCGTATTTGATGAAGACTTTTCTATCTTCATCTCAAAGAATGTGTTTCCCTGGGACAAGACCCTGGAGAAACCATAGAAACTGAGCTAGTACAGATCCATGGGCCTTTAGAGCTCACATAATCATGATCCATCCATAACTTAAAAACCAGGTGAAGAACACTAGTTTGGTGAACAATAGAATGAACTGAATTCAAAGGGGATGATACCTAAGGCAAGTAAACGATCCCTTGGAGAATTGTCTTCTGTACAAGAATCTTCTGGGAAGCCAGAGATCCTGAGAAAAGCTTAACTTGGTTTAATTCAGAGCAGCCAGTGGAGACTTTGCATCTAGTGTGATCACACTGTGTGATAGAAGACAAGTGGCTGAACCTCCCTGAGGCACAGTTCTGTAAAATATGGATACTCATATGCACTTGTAGGGTTTTGGGGAGAAACCAGATATTGGCAAAGTATCTTCCATATATGACATTAGCAACTGTTTTCTGGAGTTTTCAATCACACAACATTTTTATACCTGCATGTTTAAAACTTGTCCAACTGCAAAAGAAAATTGTGTTTTCCTTGGAAACTTACATCTCTATTTATTTAAGATTACAGAATGCAAGGAATACAATTAGGTACCTGTGTAAGCAAAGTTGAAAGGCCGTGTTAGAGGGACATGATGCTTAGGTGCCACTGTAGGATGTGAAGGATATAAGAATACACCATCATCACCTAACATCTCCACCAGCTCTTTACGCAGGCTTTCTTCCACTGCCTTAAACTTTTGGTATTTCTCATTGTTATATTTGAGCTTTTCTTCCAACAAAGCCAGCCCTACAGAATGATAACATATATCAAGTTAAGGTAATAAACTTCATTTTAATTCATAGTGTTCTTTATCTTTCCTTATTCAAGTAATACATGTTCATTATAGAACACTGAGAAAGTAAGTGATGAAAAAGAAAACGTTATACTCTTACCATCCATTGTCATTTACTTTTAACTCCTTCTAGTTTGTTTTAGTAACGCTATATATAACATTTCTAGCCGCTGCTACTGCATAGTACATCATAATGATTGTTCACATAATTGAAAACCCATTATAGCTGAGCACGGTGGCTCATGCCTGTAATCCCAGCACTTCTCAAGGCCAAGGCTGGCAGATCACTTGAGCCCAGGGGTTCAAGACCAGCTTGGGCAATATGATGAAACCCCATATTTACTAAAAATACAAAAATTAGCTGGGTGTGGTGGTGAGCCCCTGTAGTCCCAGCTACTTAGGAGTTGAGGCAGGAGGATTGCTTAAGCCCAGGAGGTCAACGCTGTAGTGAGTCGTAATTGTACCACTGCACTCCAGCCTGGACATGAGAGCAAGTCCCTCAGAAAAGGGAAACAGAATAAAAGTTTGGAAAATTTGCAGCCTGACAATGGATAGAAAAGAAAAAACTCATTTTCTAAGGAGAAATTCAAGCCAGCTGCAGAAATTTACATAAGTAAGGAGGAGCCAAATGTTAATCTCCAAGACAATGGAGAAAATGTCTCCAGGGCATTTCAGAGTCCTTTGTGGCAGCCCCTTCCATCACAGGTTCAGAGACCTAAGAGGAAAAATGGTTTCGTGGACCAGGCCCAGGGCCCTCTTGCTGTGTGCAGCCCAGGGACTTGGTGCCCTGCATTCCAGCACCTCCAGCTATGGCTGGAATCATGGCTAAAAGGGGTAAGGTTGAGTTCATGTAATTGCTTCAAAGAATGGAAGCCCCAAGCCTTGGTGGCTTCCATGTGGTGTTGGGCCTGTGGGTGAACAAAAATCAAGAATTAAGGTTTGAGAACCTCTGCCCAGAATTTACAGTATGTATGGAAATGCCTGACTGCCCAGACAGAGGTGTGATGCAGGGACAAGGCCCTCATAGAGAACCTCTGCTAGGGCAGTGTGGAAGGGAAATGTGGGGTTGAAGCCCCCACACAGAGTTCCCACTGGAGCACTGCCTAGTGGAGCTGTGAGAAGAGGGCCACTGTCCTCCAGACCCCAGAATGGTAGATCCACTGATAGCTTACACAGTACACCCAGAAAAGCCACAGACAATCAATGCCAACACATGAAAACAACTTGGAGGGAGGCTATACCCTGGAAAGCCATAGGAGTGGAGCTGCCCAAGACTATGGGAACCCACCTCTTGCATCAGCATGACCTGGATGTGAGACATGGAGTCAAAGGAGATCATTTTGGAGCTTTAAGATTTCACTGCCCCACTGGATTTTGTACTTGCATGGGGCTTTTAGTCCAAAATTTATATTTAGATATTAAGAAATATTACAGGACATCAAACTGGTCTAGGTAGAAGATGATTTACATACCAATGGAAGGGATGGTGTACACTGACAGACCCAGGCACCATTTGATCAACTCCCACAGAGGATTGACATGTTTCCCATGGTCACCAAGCAAATCCACAAATTTCACAGGTTCCTGAGATTGAAGATGAGAAATAAAATACAAGAATATTTTCTCAAAATAGTATAGTTAAGATAAAAATATCTATAAAAGTTTTATAGCAGGATTATGCATAACAGCCAAATACCAGTCAATTGATGAATACATAAAATTTATTAATAAAATATTAGTCATACAGTGTAAGTGCTGATATATGATACAATATAGATAAAACTTGAAACATTGTGCCCAGTGAAAGAAGCCAGTAACAAGACACCACACACTTATGAGACTACTCACATGAAATATCCAGAATAATCAAATCTATAGAGACAGAAAGTAGATTACTGGTTACTTAAGGCTATGGAGGGGCAAGTGGACTGTAGAGTGACTGATAATGAGTATGAGGTCTCTTTTAGGAATGATGAAAATATTCTAAAATTGTGAAGATTGTTGCACAATTCTGAATGTACTAAAATCCATTACATTGTATGCATTAAATAGGCACATTGTGTGGTATATGAATTATAACTCAATAAACCTGCTATAAGGAAGTGGAGGCAGAGCAGGATGGCTGAATAGAATGCTTCAGCAGTCAGTCTCCTTGAAAGAACACCAAATTAAACAACTATGCATGCAATAAAGCACATTCATAATAACCAATAAAGTCAGCAATCACAATCACTGGTTTTAACAAAATATCCGTAAGAGTCATTGAAGAGTGTAGGAAAGATGGTCTTGCATTGCCTACACCAACCCTCCCCCATTGTCCATCAGCACCTTATTGAAAGACAATTTGTTCGCTTACAGGACGGTGAGTTAAGTGAATGGGCTACTCTGCATTGGAACCCAGTCTTTCCCTGTCCCACTGGTATGCAACATAGTGAAAAATTATGCTGGTACCAAAGCAGGGAACATTTATAGCGGTTCTGAATGAGGAAAATTCTAAGCTCCAGTGGGAGGAGTCCTGGCTGGTTCCACCACTAGCTGACTAACATGGCCATAGGCCTGAAGCAAATTTGAGTGACCATCAGGCCACAAGGTCTAATAGTCCTTGGAAAAACCCTGGAGCTGCACTGTTCTCTCAGAGGCAATTGATTTTGGATGCACCCAACCTAGTGCAACACCAGCTGTGGTGGCCAAAAGAGTGCATACATCATCCTCCCTTTAACTCCAGGCAATGTAGCTGGTGAAGAAACTTCTGTGGCTTTGGGAAAGGAGTGGGAAGAGTACAGAGGATTTTGTCTTGCAACTTGGGTACCAGCTTAGCTATAGTAAAATGAAGCAACAAGGAGATCCCTGAAGCCCCCAATAACAGGCCTTAGCTCCTGAATGGTCTTTCTAGACCCACTCTAGTCAGAAGGGAATTGACTGTACTGAAGGGAAGAACCCAGTACCAGGAGGATTCCCCATCTTCAGACTGAAGAGCACTTGAGTCTCCTATAAAAATTAGTCAGGCAGTAGTTGCCATGAGCCTTGGATGGGACCCAGTACTGTGCTAGCTTAATGTTTAATCTAGCACTTTCCCAGCCGTAGTGGCCACAGGAGTACACATGTCACCCCTTTCCCAATTTTAGACAACTCAGCATAAAAACAGACTCCTTCATATTGGGGGAAAGAGAGAGAAGAGAGTGAAGTACTTTACCTGGTGACCCAGGAAACTTTCCCTTATATTACTCAACACCACCAAAGCAGTGCCTCTAGGAGTTGGCAAGAGTCACAGCATTCCTGAGCTTAAGATGCCACCTAGTGCTGTTATGGATTCCATGAAAACACACTTACAGGACAACACTCAATCCTCTTTGAATACATGGAAAGTCTTTTCAATAAGGATGGGCCAAACCAAGCACAAACTGTGAATATAGGAAAAAAACACCTAACTCTTCAATGTTAAGACATTAATAAATGTCCATAAGCATCAAAAACATCCAGGAAAACATAACCTAACCAAATGAACTAAATAAGGCATCAGTGACCAATGCAGGAGTGATAGAGATATGTGAATTGTCAGGCAGATAATTGAAAATAGGTGTCTTGAGGAAGCTTAGTGAACTTAAAGACAATGCAGAGAAAGAATTCCAAATTTTGTCAGATACATTTTTTAAAGATTCAAATTTAAAAAGAAGAAAAATTCAGTTGACAAACTGAAAATGCATGAGGATCTCTCAAATGCATTATTAATCAAATAGAAAAAGTAATTAGTAAGCTGGATGATAGGTTGTAGGCTCGAGGTTCCAAGATGGCCGAATAGGAACAGCTCCAGTCTGCAGCTCCCAGCATGAGCGACACAGAAGACAGGTGATTTTTGCATTTCCAACTGAGGTACCAGGTTCATCTCACTGTGGCTTGTCAGACAGTGGGTGCAGTCCATGGAGTGGGGGAGGGGGTCATCACCTCACCCAGGAAGCACAGGGGTCAGGGATTTCCCTTTCCTAGCCAAGGGAAGCCATGACAGATGGTACCTGAAAATTCAGGACACTGTCCCCCAATACTGTGCTTATCCACAGCCTTAGCAAATGGCACAACAGGAGATTTCATCCTGCACCTCTCTCAGAGGGTCCCACACCCACAGAACCTCACTCACTGCTAGCACAGCAGTCTGAGATCAAACTGCAAGGTGGCAGTGATACTGGGGGAGAGGCGCCCACCATTGCTGAGGCTTGAGTAGGTAAACAAAGCAGCCTGTAAGCTCAAACTGGGTAGAGCCCACCACAGCTCAAGGAGGCCTGCCTGCCTCTGTAGACTCCACCTCCGGGGCAGGGCATAGCTGAACAAAAGACAGCAGAAATGTCTGCAAACATAAACATCCTGTCTGACAGCTTTGAAGAGAGTAGTGGCTCTCCCAGTACGGAGTTTGAGATCTGGGAATGGACAGACTGCCTCCTCAAGTGGGTCTCAGAACCCTGAGTAGCCTAACTGGGAGACACCTCCCAGTAGGGGCTGACTGACACCTCATGCAACCAGGTGCCCCTCTGAGACAAAGCTTCCAAAGCAAGGATCAGGCAGCAACATCTGCCATTCTGCAATATTTCCTGTTCTGCAGCCTCTGCTGCTGATACCCAGGCAAACAGGGTCTGCAGTGGACCTCCAGCAAACTCCAACAGACCTGCAACTGAGGGTCCTGACTGTTAGAAGGAAAACTAACAAACAGAAAGGACATCCACACCAAAACCACATCTGTACGTCACAATCGTCAAAGACCAAACGTAGATAAAAGCACAGATGGGGAGAAACCAGAGCAGAAAAGCTGAAAATTCTAAAAACCAGGGCACCTCT
>NW_016812206.1:0-6963 GCF_001698545.2 Rhinopithecus bieti | reverse complement strand
AAAAAATAATTTTAAAAAAATGCAGGGGTTGCAATCCCAGTCACTGATAAAACAGACTTTAAACCAACAAAGATCAAAAGAGACAATGAAGGTCATTACATAATGGTAAAGGGATCAATTCAACAAGAGCTAACTATCCTAAACATATATGCACGCAATACAGGAGTACCCAGATTCATAAAGCAAGTCCTTAGAGACTTACAAAGAGACTTAGACTCCCACACAATAAAAATGGGAGACTTTAACACCCCACTGTCAATGTTAGGTCAATGTTAGACAGAAGGTTAACAAGAATATCTAAGACTTGAACTCAACTCTGCACCAAGTGGACCTAATAGACATCTACAGAACTCTCCATCCCAAATCAACAGAATATACATTCTTCTCAACAACACATCACACTTATTCTAAAATTGACCACATAATTGGAAGTAAAGCACCCTCAGCAAATGTAAAAGAACAGAAATCACAGCAAACTGTCTCTCAGACCACAGTGCAATCAAACTAGAACTCAGGATTGACAAACTCATTCAAAAACCACAGAACTACATGGAAACTAAACAAGTGCTCCTGAATGACTACTGGGTAAACAACGAAATGAAGGCATAAATAAAGATGTTCTTTGAAGCCAATAAGAACAAAGACATGATGTACCAGAATCTCTGGGACACATTTAAAGCAGTGTGTAGAGGGAAATTTATAGCACTAAATGCCCACAGGAGAAAGCAGGAAAGATCTGAAACTGACACGCTAACATCACAATTAAAAGAACTAGAGAAGCAAGAGCAAACACATTCAAAAGCTAGCAGAAGGCAAGAAATAATTCAGATCAGAGCACAACTGAAGGAGACAGAGACACAAAAAATCCTTCAAAGATCAATGAACCCAGGAGCTGGTTTTTTGAAAAGATCAACAAAATTGATAGGCTGCTAGCAGGACAAAGAAGAAAAGACAGAAGACTCAAATAGATGCAATAAAAATGATAAAGGGAATATCACCACTGATCCCACAGAAACACAAACTACCATCAGAGAATACTATAAACATCTCTATGCACATAAACTAGAAAATAAAGAAGAAATGGACAAATTCCTGGACACATACCCCCTCCCAAGACTAAACCAGGAAGAAGCTAAATCTCTGAATAAACCAATAACAGACTCTGAAATCGAGGCACTAATAGCCTACCAAGCAAAAAAAGTCCAAGACCAGATGGATTCACAGCCGAGTTCTACCAGATGTAAAAGAGAAGCTGATAACATTCCTTCTGAAATAATTTCAATCAATAGAAAAAGAGGGAATCCTCCCTAACTCATTTTATGAGGCCAGGATCATCCTGATACCAAAGCCTGGCAGACACAGTGAAAAAAGAGAATTTTAGACCAATATCCCTGAAAAACATTGATGTGAAAATCGTCAATAAAATACTGGCAAACTGAATCCAGCAGCACATCAAAAAGCTTATCCACCATGATCAAGTGGGCTTCATCCCTGGGAGGCAAAGCCTCGTTCAACATATACTAATCAATAAAAGCAATCCATCACATAAACAGAACCAATGACAAAACCACATGATTATCTCAATAGATGCAGAAAAGGCCTTCAACAAAATTCAACAGTGCTTCATGCTAAAAACTCTCAAACTAGGTATTGGTGGAATGTATCTCAAAATAATAAGAGATATTTATGACAAACCTACAGCCAATGTCATACTGAATGGGCAAAAACTAGAAGCATTCCCTTTGACAAGCAGCAAAAGACAAGGATGCCCTCTCTCACCATTCCTATTCAACATAGTGTTGAATGTTCTGGCCAGGGCAATCAGACAAGAGAAAGAAATAAAGGGTATTCAATTAGGAAAAGAGGCAGTCAAATTGTCCTGTTTGCAGATGACATGATTGTATATTTAGAAAACCCCATCATCTCTGCCCAAAATCTCCTTAAGCTGATAAGCAACTTCAGCAAAGTCTCAGGATACAAAATCAATATGCAAAAATCACAAGCATTCCTATACAACAATAACAGACAAACAGACAGCCAAATCATGTGTGAACACACATTCACAATTGTTTCAAAGATAATAAAATACCTAGGAATCCAGCTTATAGGGGATTTGAAGGACCTCTTCAAGGAGAACTACAAACCACCTCTCAATGAAATAAAAGAGGACACAAACAAATGAAAGAACATTCCATGCTCATGGACAGGAAGAATCAATATCGTGAAAATGGCCATACTGCCCAAGATAATTTATAGATTCAATGACATCCCCATGAAGTTACCAATGAATTTCTTCACAGAATTGGAAAAAGAAAAAAACTACTTTAAAGTTCATATGGAACCAAAAAAGAGCCTGCATTGAAAAGACAACGCTAAGTCCAAAGAACAAAGCTGGAGGCATCATGCTACCTGACTTCAAACTATACTACAAGACAACAGTAACCAAAACAGCATGGTACTGTTACAAAAACAGAGATGTAGGCCAATGGAACAGAATAGAGCCCTCGGAAATAATACCGCAAATCTACAACCATGTGATCTTTGACAAACCTGACAAAAACAAAAAATGGGAAAAGGATTCCCTATTTAATACATGGTGCGGGGAAAACTGCCTAGTCATATATAGAAAGCTGAAATTGAATCCCTTCCTTACACCTTATACAAAAATCAATTCAAAACGAATTAAAGACTTAAATGTTAGACCTTAAACCATAAAACCCTAGAAGGAAACCTAGGCAATACCATTCAAGACACAGGCATGAGCAAGGACTTCATGACTAAAACACCAAAAGCAATGGCAACAAAAGGCAAAATTGACAAAGAGGATCCAATCAAACTAAAGAGTTTCTGCACAGAGAAAGAAACTACCATCAGAGTGAACATGCCACCTACAGAATGGGAGAAAATTTTTACAATCTACCCATCTGACAAAGGGCTAATATCCAGAATCCACAAAGAACAAATTTACAAGAAAAAAAATCAAACAACCCCATCTAAAAGTGGGCAAAGGATATGAATAGGCACTTCTCAAAAGTAGACATTTATGCAGCCAAGAGACACATGAAAAAATGCTCATCATCACTGCCCATCAGAGAAATGCAAATCAAAACCACAATGAGATACCATCTCATGTCAGTTAGAATGGCCATCATTACAAAGTCAGGAAACAGGTGCTGTAGAGGATGTGGAGAAATAGGAACGCTTTTACACTGTTGGTGGGACTGTAAAACTAGTTCAACCATTGTGGAAGACAGTGTGGCGATTCCTCAAGGGTCAGAACCAGAAATACCATTTGACTCAGCCATCCCACTTCTGGGCATATACCCAAAGTATTATAAATCATGCTACTGTAAAGACACATGCACACTTACGTTTATTGCTGCACCATTCACAATAGCAAAGACTTGGAACCAACCCAAATGTCCATTAATGATAGACTGGATTAAGAAAATTTGGCACATATACAGAATGGAATACTATGCAGCCATAAAAAAGGATGAGTTAATGTCCTTTGTAGGGACATGGATGAAGCTAGAAACTATCATTCTGAGTAAATTATCCCAGGGGGAGAAAACCAAACACCACATGTTCTCACTCATAGGTGAGAATTAAACAATGAGAGTACTTGGACACAGAGTGGGGAACATCATACACCAGTGACTGTCATGGGGTGGGGGAATGGGGGAGAGATAGCATTAGGATATATACCTAACGTAAATGACGAGTTAACGGGTGCAGCACACCAACATGGCACATGTATACATATGTAACAAACCTGCATGCTGTGCACATGTACCCTAAACTTAAAGTATAAAAACAAGACAAGTTGCATTAAAAATTATTCAATGGAATAATATTTAGTCAAAAAAGAAAGAAATCATGTATTTTTCAGCAACGTGTATGGCCTGCAGGCCAGTATCTTGAGGGAAATAACTGAAAAACAGGAACTCGAATACTGCATGTCCTCAGTTATGAGTGGGAACTAAATAATGTGCACACATAGTGAAATAATAGACATCTGATTGGAAGAGTTGGAGGGTTAAAAGGGGTGAGAAATGAGAAATTACTTAATGGATATGATGTACATTATCTGGGTGATGGTTACACTGAAAGTCCAGACTTCACCACTAAGCAATATATTCATGTAACAAAACTGTACTCCTTACATTTACACAAATAACACAAAAGAAATTACACCATCAGAAGAGAAAAAAGAAGAACGGAGAATGTAACACACCTACAGTATCTAGAAAATAGTCTCAAAAAGGTAAATCTAAGGGTTATTGGTCTTAAAGACGATGTAGAGAAAGAGATGAGGGTAAAAAATTTATTCAAGGAAATAATAACTGTAAACTTTCAAACCTAGAGAAAAACAAGACTACCCATGTAAAAGAAGGTCACAAAACACCAAGAAGGTTCATCCCAAATAAGACTACCTCAAGGAATATATTAATCAAACTCTCAAAGATCAAGGATAAAGAAAGGATGCTAAAAGCAGCAAAAAATGTTGCAAGTAACAAATAAAGATGCTCTAAAATATATGGCAGCAGGTTTCTCAGTGGAAACCTTAGAGGTCAAGGAGAAAGTGAGAAGACATATTCAATGTGCTGAAGAAACAAAACCTTCCAACCTAGATTATTATATCAAACAAAATTATCCATCAACCATGAAGGAGAAGTAAATATGCTTTCAGATAGAGAAAATCTGTGGGACTTCATAACCACCAGACTTGTCTTACAGAAAAATGCTAAAGAAAGTTCCTCAATCTTGAGAAAAGGAAACTAATAAACAACAGGAAATCATGTGAAAGTATAAAACTCACTGGTAATATTTGATACTCTGACCAACATAAAATGCATTAACACTGTAATTGCAATGTGTAAACCACACATGTGTTTAATAGGGAGACTAAAAGACAAATCTATCAAAATTAATAACTACAACATTTTTTGTTTGCATAAACTTATGGGGTACACAAGTAATTTTTTTACATGTATAAATTGCATAATGGTGTAGTCAGAGCTTTCAGGGTATCTATCACCTGAATGAAGTATATTGTACCCATTAAATAATTTCTTATAATCCAGTCTCCTCCCAAACACCTCACCCTTCTGAGTCTGCAATGATTATTACTGTGCATGCTACATTCATGTGTACACAATTATTTAGAACATGTTGTTCTTGTCTTTCTGCGTCTGGCTTATTTAATGTAAGATAATGGCCTCCAGTTCCATCCAGGTTGTTGCAAATGACAAGATTTTATTATTTTTTTATGACTGAATGTATGTTCTTTTGCATAAATACCACATTTTCTTTATGCAATCATCTGTTGATGAACACGTCAGTGGATTTTATAATTTTGCTATTGTGAGTAGTCCTCTAGTAAACATAAAGTTCAGTGCCTTTTGATATGATTTACTTTCCTTCAAAAGATACCCAGTAGTGAAACTGCTGGATTGAACAGTAGTTATATTTTAGTTCTTTGAGAAATCTCTATACTGTTTTCAGCAGGGGTTGGTCTAATTTACATTTTCACCAAAAGTGTGTAAGAATTTCATTTTCTCCACATCACTGCCAACAACTGACATTGTCACTTTAATAGTAGCCACTCTGACTGGTGTAAGAAAAAAAAACTCTCATTGTGGTTTTCATTTTGCATTTCTCTGATGATTAGTGATTGTTGAGCAGTTTTTCACTTGCTTGTTAGCCATTTGTATGCCTTCTTTTGAAAAATGTCTATTCATGTTCTTTACCCACTTTTCAATGGGATTATTTGGGGTTTCTGTTGTTACTGAGTTTTCCTGAGCTCCTCGTAAATTTTGGATATTATTCACTGTCAAATTCATAGCTTGCAAATATTTTCTCCCATTCCACAGGTTGTTTGTTCACTCTCTGGATTATTTATTTCACTATACAGGAGATTTTTAGCTTAAGCCCTATTTGTCAATTTTTTTTTCCTGTTATCTGTGTTTTTGAGGTTTCAGTTCTAAATTCTTTGCTGGACCAATGTTCACAGGAGCTTCCGCTAGGTTTTATTCTACTGTTTTTATATTGTCAGGTCATATATTTAAGAATTTAATACATCTTCAGTTGATTTTTGTATATGGTGAAAGACAGGGGTCCACTTTCATTGTTTTATATACAACAATCGAATTTTTACAGCACCAATTATTGAACGGTGTATCCGCTCCCCACTGTATGTTCTCAACTTTGTCAATGTCATATTGGCTGTCAATATGTGGCTCTGTTTCTGGGTTCTCTATCCTATTTCTTTGGTTTATGTGCCTATGAGCAAAGGAACGATCTCAGCCCATTGCAACCCACCTCCCGGGTTCAAGCGATTCTCCTGCCTCAGCTTCCTGAGTAGCTGGTACTACAGGTGTGCACCACCACACCTGTAGTAGGGCCTGGCTAACTTTTTGTATTTTAGTGGAAACGGGTTTCACCATGTTTCTCAGGGTGTTCTCGAACTCCTGACCTCAGATGATCCACCCACCTCGGACTCCCAAAGTTCTGGGATTACAGGTGTGAGTCACCGCGCCCGGCCTATTTTTTAATAGCGGCACCATGATATCTTAGTTACTATACCTTGTAGTGTAGTTTGAAGGCAGGTAATGTGATGCATCCAGCTTTTTTCTTTTTGCTTAAAACTATTGGGGCTGTGGCGATTCAGGGTCTATTTTGGTTCCACATAAATTATGAGTGTTTTCGAATTCTTTGAAAAAATGACACTGATGTTAGGAATAGTATTGAATCTGGAGATTGCTTAGATTCATATGGTAATTTTCTTTACAGTAATTCTTCCAATCCACCAGTATGGGATGTTTCTCCATTTATTTGTGCCATCTCCTTTTTCTTTCATCAACATTGTCTAGTTTTACTCATATATATATTACAGTATTACAGCAATTACAGAGTTAATGTATTTACTGATATATATATCAGTAAAACTAAAATTATATA
>NW_016812205.1:5591-7349 GCF_001698545.2 Rhinopithecus bieti | reverse complement strand
GGGCGGCGGCTCCAGCCGGGAGGGCGACGTGGAGCGGCCACGTGGAGAGGCCCGGGGGAGGCTGGCGGCTGCAGGCGAGGCGCGGGCGCCGCAGCAGCCGGGAGCGCCCACGGAGCTGGACTCCCAGCGCGGCGCGGCGCCACAGCAGGTGGGTGAGACCCCTCCCCGGCCGCCGGAGACCCGAGCCCATCACCGCCAGCCACCCAGGGCCGCGCGGGGGAGGTGGCCTCCAGCCTCTGGTCCAGATCCCGAGAGCGCAGTCCCTCTGCATCCCCTGCGGCTGAGACGCGGCGGGAGCAGTGGCCCTTGCCCCTGTGTCCCCTGAGGGCAGGTGGAGGAAGGGACTGGAGAGCGAACCTGAGGCTCCTTGGTGTGATGTCGGGGCTTCACAGTTCCCCAGGCGCTTCCCCCAGCCCTGCATTCCGTGTTCCAGCAGTCCTGGGGGAGGGGCAGCTGGCGGGAGCTTTCCCCCTCATTCGACGGGGAAGAAATGGAGCACTGGGGAGGGCTCCAGGCTGTTGTCCCCTTGGAAGTGGCCGAGGGAACCAGCGCCCGGGCGTGGGCTCCCCTAGTCCTGTAGTCGCTGTCTCCTTTCTTGGGGGATGGGTGCTGGGAGGCACAACGGCGCCACAGGGATAAATTAAGAATTAAGGGAGAGGATTCCACTCAAAATTTTAGTTTCTTAACAGTTCGACTCTACAGGAGATGGAACTGCCGGCCTGTGAGGTGCTAGGTTCCTGTCCTGGAATAATTCAAGCAGAGGCCATTTGACAGGGTTGCTGTGGAAGAAATTTTTGCACTGGATGGGCAGTTACCCAGGATAACCCTGCAGGACTCCTGCCACGGCCCAGAGGCTCTGAAATACGCCAGCAGCACCTGCTTGGTGCCAGGCACTTACCCTGTTTTCTCATTACAGCCTCCCCAAACCTTTAGGAGACAGATACTGTTATCATCATTTTTAATATGCAGATCCCAGGGCTCAGAGAGGTTAAGACACGTGCCTAGGTCCCACAGTGAGCAGGATTTGATCAGAGGTCTAACCTGTAGGGCATGCTCTCCTCCCATGTACTGGTGTAAAGGCTTGAAGAACTCTGGGCCCGGAGGGTCATTGTGAATGTGTGAGTGCGCATGTGTGACATAGCTTTATTAAATTACATGGCAACTGTTAACAGTTATGGTGGCTTTCATGTGTTTATTAGGGTAATTATGTTCATGCACATTATAGTTATAGAAAATGGTTAGGGGTGTTTTTATTGGACAGGCAGTGGTTCAATAACTGTTTTATTTCTCTCACTTACAAAAGCTTTTGTTAATGTTTAGAAATGTCTAAGTGTGAACACATCACACTAACCTCATTACACATTACATGAGGTGCCTTAGCCTTTCTTTAAACAATTGAGGTGGGTTACTTGTACTAAAATGTCACACTTGGAAGCATTACTTAAGAGAATATTGGCCAGGTGCAGTGGCTCATGCCTGTAATCCCAGCATTTTGGGAGGCCACGGTGAGTAGATCACTTGAGCTCAGGGGTTCGAGAACAGCCTGGCCAACGTGGTGAAACCCCGACTCTAGTAAAAAATACAAAAATTAGCCAGGTGTGGTGGTGCACACCTGTAATCCCAGCTACTTACGAGGCTGAGGCAGGAGAATCACTTGAGCCTGGGAAGTGGAGACTATAGTGAGTTGATTTTGTACCACTGCACTCCAGCCTGGGTGACAGCACGAGACTCCATTTCTTTTTTTTTTTTTTTTTTTTT
>NW_016812205.1:0-1656 GCF_001698545.2 Rhinopithecus bieti | reverse complement strand
AAAAAAAAAAAAAAAAAAAAAAAAAAAAAATGGCACCTGCTAGTGCGTAAGAACATGTGAAGCCTGGATGATGAGTTTTGACAGCTCTGAGGGATTTAAATTACTCCAGTGCCTCCTGTTGGCATGGGTCCTAGAAGTAAGCAAAAGGGGTGGAGAAAGCAGTTTGAGAGGAGCCAGGTGGGAAGGGGGTGTGTGAAGCCACTGTGGGGCTGTGCAGATGAACTCTTGGAAGGAAAAAGGCCTCATTGTAGATCAGGCACCGCACTTTATACATCTTGTCTCATTAATTAAACCCTCACCACAGCCCTGCCAGAGGTGCTCTCATCAGCCCCGCATTACAGATGGAGAACCTGAAGCACAGAAAAGCCGCACAGCTAGTGGGCTGTGGAGCCCAGATTTGAACACAGGCAGCCTGAGGTCACGGCCCATGCCCCTCAACTTTGGGCCGTACCACCTATTCCATACCAATTCTGTGTTTCTCTTGTTTTAACATTTGTATCTTTTCCTACTTACATATTTGCAAGCTTTGGGGGGAAAAAGAAAAAGTAATTCGACCTTAAGCGATTAGCTTAGTGATAAGAGAGTGCCTCACATATGGCAGGTGTTCAATAAATATTAAAGAAACGAATATTTATCCTTATTCTATAAACTTATATCTAACTTGCCTTCCCTACGGATGCTTGCCCTCTGGTCTTTGTCAGGTGGCAGCTGCTGGTGCTTTCTGTGGTATTCTCTGTGGCACCCAGGCCAGGGGGCCAGACCTTCTGGCATTCTCCTGGCCAACTGGCTCTCTCAGCCATTAGGCACCCCTCCTTTCACCTTAGAGACTGGAACCCTCAGCTGACCTCAGCCCCCTTCTTCAAACCAGCAGCACTCTAGATACAAAGAACTAGGAGAGGCAGCCCACTCTGCCCATTCACCCAGACCATCCTTCCAGCTGCTGCTTCCTCACCTCTCAGGCACCCTGTAGGCAGGGCCTTCTCTCTAATCTTCCTGGAAACAAGGCACTCATCTCTGCAGCTCCTAGACCTCCATTCAGTACCCATGGGGTTTCTAGGGAGATTTCTGTCTTCTACTACCTGCTGAGGCCCAGGTGGTGGAACCCCACCCTTCTGGGGACCTGGGAAGCCTCCACACACTAGCTGCAATTCCTTCAGTTCTCTGTCACTTGTCTCCTCGAAGTTGATTTATGGTATCTTTCATGACACAGAAGTTTAAACTTTTGATATACTCAAATCTGCTCATTTTTTCCTTTTAAACTTTCTGAGTTGATTTATTATATTTAATGGTTCTATAGCATAATTGTTTAGCCATTGCCTAAATGTTAGACATTCAGGTTGCTTACATTTGTTTGACTAATATTAATAGCACAGCTATACATTATCTTTGTAATTTCTTTTCCATTTATATTCTTACATAGAATCCCCAAGACGATATTATTGGGTCAGAGTTTTAGGAAATTAATACACATTTTCAGACTGCCCTCTAAAAACATTTCAGGTTTATAGTTCCAGAAGCAGTAAAGGTTCATACTCACTGATTCAGTTTCCTTAGTAATTGTAAGACTATCAAAGCTTATTATTTCTTTTTGCATCAGTTTTGCTATTAAGTTTTCTAGGAAATTGGCCATATCCTCTAAGTTTTCAAATCTCTGCT
>NW_016812204.1:0-375 GCF_001698545.2 Rhinopithecus bieti | reverse complement strand
AAGCTTCTTTCTAGTTTTCCTCTACGGATATTTCCTTTTCACCATACGCTTCATTGCCCTAAGAAGTATCCCGTTGCAGATTTCAAGAAAACTGTGTTAACAAAATGATCACTGAAGAGAAAGGTGTAACTCTGTGAGGTGAATTCACACATTGCAATACAGTTTCTGTGAAGACTTCTTTCCAGTTTTTATCTGAGGATATTTCCTTTTCCTCCATAGCTCTCAATGAGCTCCCAAATATCAACTTGCAGAATCCACGACAACAGTGTTAGCAAACTCTTCCAAGAAGGGAAGGGTGGAACTCTGTGTGATGAAGTCACACATCAGAAAGCAAACTCGCAGAAAGCTTCTTTCTAGTTATTATATGAGGATATT
>NW_016812202.1:7202-8347 GCF_001698545.2 Rhinopithecus bieti | reverse complement strand
CAGAACCAAATATAAAACCACATGATTATCTCAATACATGCAGAAAAGGTCTTTGACACAATTCAACAGCCCTTCATGTTAACAATTCTCAGTAAATTTGGTATTGATGGAATGTATCTCAAAATATAAGAGATATTTATGACAAACCCACGGCCAATATCATACTGAATGGGCAAAACTGGAAGCATTCCCTTTGAAAACTGACGCAAGACAGAGATGTCCTCTCTCACCACTCCAATTCAACATAGTGTTGGAAGTTCTGGCTAGGGCAATCAGGCAAGAGAAAGAAATCAAGGGTATTCAGTTAGGAAAAGAAGAAGTCAATTTGTCCCTGTTTGCAGATTACATGATTGTATATTTACAAAACCCCATCATCTCAGCCCAAAATATTCTTAAGCTGATGAGCAAATTCAGCAAACTCTCAGGATACAAAATCAACGTTCAAAATCACAAACATTCTTATACACCAATAACAGACAAACAGAGAGCCAAATCATGAATGATATCCCATTCACAACAGCTTCAAAGATAATAAAATACCTAGTAATCCAATTTACAAGGGATGTGAAGTAACTCTTCAAGGAGAACTACAAACGACTGCTCAGTGAAATCAAAGAAGACATAAACAATTGGAAGAACAATCCATGCTCATGGATAGGAAGAATAAATATAGTGAAAAGGGCCATATTGGCCTAGGTAATTTACAGATTCAATGACATCTCCATCAAGCTACCAATGACTCTCTACACATAATTGGATAAATCTGCTTTAAAGTTCATATGGAATCAAAAAAGACCCCGCATTGCCAAGACAATCTTAAGTCAAAAGAACAAAGCTGGAGGCATCAAGCTACCTGACTTCAAACTATACTACAAGGCTACAGTAAGCAAAACAACATGGTACTGGTACTAAAACAGGGATATAGACCAATGGAACAGAACAGAGCCCTCAGAAATAATAGCACACATCTACAACCACCTGATCTTTGACAAACCTGACAAAAGCAAGAAATGGAGAAAGGATTCCCTATCTGATAAATGTTGCTGAGAAAATGGCTAGCCATAAGTAGAAAGTTGAAACTGGATCCTTTCCTTACTCCTTATACAAAAATTAATTCAGGATTGATTAGAGACTTTTTTTTTTTT
>NW_016812202.1:0-3889 GCF_001698545.2 Rhinopithecus bieti | reverse complement strand
CTGAGAAACTGCTTTGTGATGGAAGCTTTCATCTAGGAGAGATAAAACTTATTTTTCATTCAGCAGTTTGAAAACACTGTTTTTCTAGAATCTGCAAAGGGATATTTGGGAGCTCATTGAGGCCTTTGGTGAAAAAGTAAACATCTTCAGATAAGACTAGAAAGAAGCTTTCTGAGATACTGCTTTGTGATGTGTGCATTCATCCCATAGCATCAAAACTTTCTTTGGATTCAGCAGTTTGTAAGCACTGTCTTGTCATTCCGCTAATGGACTTGGGAGCTGATTGACAGAAATGTCCAAAAAGCGAATATCCCAGGATCAAAACTAGAAGGAAACTATCTGAGAAACTGCTTTGTGATGTGTGCATTCACCTCAGAGTTAAAATTTTCTTTCTATTCAGCAGTTTGGTAACACTGTTTCTTTTTTTCCATTCTGTGAATGGACATTTGGGAGCTCATTGAGGACAATTTCCAAAAAGCCAGTATTCCTGGATCAAAACTAGAAGGAAGCTATCTGAGAAATTGCCTTGTGATGGGTACATTCAACTCCCAGAGTTAAACCTTTCTTTTGATTCAGTAGTTTGGAAACAATGTTTTTGTAGAATCTGCAAAGGGATATTTGAGAACACATTGAAGCCTATGGTGAAAAGGAAAAACCTCAGATAAAAACTAGAAAGAAGCTTTCTGTGAAACTGCTTTGTAATATCTGCATTCATCTCACAGAATTAAATCTATCTTTGATTCACCAGTTTGTCCATTTTGTGAATGGATATTTAGGAGCTTATTGAAGCCAATGGGGAAAAAGTGAATATCCCAAGATAAAACTAGAATGAAACTATCTTAGAAACCGCTTTGTGATCTGTCCATTCATCTCACAGAGCTAAGCCTTTCTTTTATTCAGCAGTTTTGAAACTCCTTTTGTAGAATCTGTGAAGTGATATTTCAGAGGGCACTGAGGCCTAAGGTGAAAAAGAAAACATCTTCAGATAAAAACTAGAAAGATTATTTCTGAGATAATTCTTTGTGATGTGTGCATTCGTGTCACAGAGCTAAACCTTACTTTGGTTTCAGCAGTTTGGAAACACTGTTTTTGTCCAGTCTTCGAATGGATATTTGGGACCTCATGAAGGTCAATGGTGAAAAAGGGACTATCCCTGTAGAAGAGGATTATCTGAGAAACCGCTTTGTGATATGTACATTCATCTTGCAGAGTTGACACTTTCTTTGCATTCAGCAGTTTGGAAACACTGTGGTAGAATATGCAAAGGGATATTTGGGAGCACACTGAGGACTATGATGTAAAAGGAATCATCTACAAATAAAAAGTAGAAATAGCTTTCTGAGAAACTGCTTTGTGATGTGTCCATTCATCTCACCGATTTAAAAATTTCTTTGGATTCAGCAGGTTGAAAACACTGTTTTTGTCCATTTCGCAAATGGACATTTGGGAGATCATCGTGGCCGATGGTGAAAAAGTAAGTAAACCACGATAAAAACTAGAAGGAAGTGCTCTGAGAAATTGCTTTAGTTAAACCTTTCTTCTCATTCAACAGATGGAAACAGCCTTTGTGTAGAATCTGAGAAGGGATATTTGGAAGCCCATTGAGTCCTATTTTGAAGAATGAAGTATCTTCAGTTGAAAACAAGAAAGCTTTCTGAGAAACTGCCTTGTAATCCATGCATTCATCTCACAGAAATAAAGCTTTCTTTGGATTCTGAAAATTGGAAACAGTGTTTTTGTCCATTTTGTGAAGCACATTTGGGAGCATATTGAGGCCATAGGAGAAAAAGTGAATATCCCAGGATGAAAACTACAAGGAAGCTATGTGAGAAACTGCTTTGTGATGTGTTAACTCATCTCCCAGAGTTACACATTTATTTTCATTCAGCAGTTTGGAAACACTGTTTTTGTAGAGTCTTTGAAGGGATATTTGGGAGCTCATTGAGGCCCATGTTGAAAAAGGAAATACCTTCAGAGAAAACAAGAAAGAAGCATTCTGAGAAACTGCTTTGTGATGTGTGCATTCATCTCAGAGGGTTAAAGCTATCTCTTGATTTAGCAGTTTGGATAAACTGTTTTTGTAGAATCTGTGAAGGGATATTTGGGAACCCATTTGGTCTATGGTGAAAAGGAAAACATCTTCTCATTAAAACAACAAAGAAGTTTTCTGAGAAAGTGCTTGGTAATGTTTACACTCATCTCACAGAATTAAACTTTTCCTTGAATTCAGCAGTTTGGAAACACTGTTTTGGTCCATTCTGTGAATGGACTTTGGGTGCTTCTTGAGGCTAATGGCAAGAAAGTGAATATCCCATGATAAAAACTAGAAGGAAGCTATATGAGAAACAGCTTTGTGATGTGTGCATTCATCTCAGAGAAATCAATCTGTCTTTTACTTCAGCAGTTTGGAAACACTGTTTTTCTAGAATCTGCAAAGCGATATTTGGGAGTGCATTGAGGCCTATGGTTAAAACAGAATCATCTTCAGATAAAAACAAGAAAGAGGATTTCAGAGAAACTGCTCTGTGATGTGTTCATTCATCTCACTGAGTTAAAACTTTCTTGAATTCAGCAGTTTGTAAACATTTGTTTATTGTCCATTCTGTGAATGGACATTTGGGAGCTCTTTGAGGGCAGTGGGTGAAAAAACGAATTCATCTCACAGAATTACACCTTTCTTTTCATTGAACAGTTTGGTAACACTGTTTTTGTAGAATATGCAAAGGAGTATTTGGGAGCACATTGAGGTCTATGGTGAAAAGAAAACATCTTCAGTTAAAACAAGAAAGAAGGCTTCTGAGGAACTGCTTTGTGATGCTTGCATTCAACACAGTGAATTAAACCTTCCTTTGGATTCAGAAGTTTGGAAACAGTGTTTTTTCCATTCTGCAAATGGAAATTTCAGAGCTCATTAATGCCAATGGTGAAAAGGGAATATCCCAGGATGAAAACAGGAAGGAAGCTATATGAGAATTAGCTCTGAAGTATGCATTTATCTCACAGAGTTACACCTTTCTTTTCATTTGGCAGTTTGGAAACACTGTTTTTGTAGAATCTGATAAGGGATATTTGGGAGTGTATTGAGGATTATGGTGAAAAAAGAAACATCATCACATAAAAAGTAGAAAGAAGCTTTCTGAGAAACTGCTTTGTGATATGTGCATTTACCTCATAGAGCTAAAATTTTCTTTGCATTCAGCACTTTGGAAACACTGTTTTTCTACATTCTGCATATAGACATTTAGGAGTTCACTGAGGCCAAAGGGGTAAAAGCGATTATCCAGGGTAAAAACTAGAAAGAATCTGTATAAGAAACCACTTTGTGATGTGTGCATTCATCTCACAGAGTTAAACTTTTCTTTTCATTGAACAGTTTGGATACAGTGATTTTGGAGAATCTGCAAATGGCTATTTGGTAGTGCATTGAGGCCTGTGGTGAAAAAAGAAACATTTTCAGATAGAAACAAGAAAGAAGCTTTTTGATAAACTGCATTGTGACGTGTGCATTTTCTCACAGAGTTAAACCTTTCTTTGGATTCAGTAGTTTGGAGACACTGTTTTTGTCTCTTCAGCAAATGGACATTTGGGAGCTCATTGAGGCCAATGCAGACAATGAGAATATCCCAGGATAAAAATTAGAAGGAATCCATCTAAGAAACAGCTATTGATGTGTGCATTCACCTCACAGAAATAAACATTTCTTTTGATTCAGCAGTTTAGAAACACTGTTTTACTCCATTCTGAGAATGGATATTTGGGAGCTCGTTAGGGCCAATGGTGAAAAGGGAATATCACATGATAAAACTAGAAGGAAGCTATCTGAGCAACTGTTTTGTGATGCATACATTCATCAAGGAGAGTTAAACCTTTCTTCTCATTCAGCAGTTTT
>NW_016812201.1:5936-8796 GCF_001698545.2 Rhinopithecus bieti | reverse complement strand
GTTTTATAGTTTTGATTTCAGAACTATTTTTTTTTTTTTTTACAAATTAGTTAAAAAAACAAAACCAATTCTCTAAAAGTTCAAAATAAACAGAAAGAAATAAACTGTTTTTTTTGAAACAGTCTTGCTTTGTTGCCCAGGCTGGAGTGCAGTGGCACGATTTTGGCTCACTGCAACCAACCTCGACCTCCCAGGTTCAAGCGATTCTTGTGCCTCAGCCTCCCAAGTAGCTGGGATTACAGGCATGTGCCACCATGCCCAGCTAATTTTGTATTTTAGCAGAGACAGAGTTTTGCCATGGTGGCCAGGCTGGTCTTGAACTCCTGGCCTCAAGTGATCACCTGCCTTGGCCTCCCAAAGTGCTGGGATTACACACATAAGCCACCATGCCTAGCCAGAAACAAATAAACTTGTTTATCAAGTTAATGGCACAAGCACCAAGACTTACTTCCAGTGACTTTAAGATATTTGAATTTTATATTCTCAGATATAATCTGATAATAATGTTATTAAGAACCAAGACTTTTAGCATCAGAGAAAAGAAAACAAAGTTAGCAGGGCATAGTGGTGCATGCCTATAACCCCAACAATTTTGGTGGCTGAGTCGGGAGGATGGCTTGAGGCCAGAAGTTCAAGACCAGCCCAGACAACACAGGGAAATCCAGGCTCTACAAAACAAAAAAATAGAAAAAAAGTGCTGGGATTATAGGTGTGAGCCACTGCACCTGGCCCCCCACTTTGTTTATATATAACCATTATTGTTAGTCTTTGGTTTATCTTTCCTTATTTTATGGAAAATACTTAATCTGATAAGATTGGTGATATTAATGAATGTCATTCTGTAACAGATGGATTAAGATAATAAATTCTAATTTCTGCTTAAAATCTAGAATTTTGGTCAAAATAATCACTTCATTCATTTTGAGAAAATGCCTGCCAAATACCTAATTTTGAATAATCACAGTTTTCTGTCACTTTTTTTCCAAGTAAAAGTGGCCAATGCAGCTGCTTTGTGGCTCAATTGCACAAGTGCCTTCCTCATACCTGGATATAAGACAAGCTTCATATCCTGGATGTGGCGGAAGCACTTTATGAAGACTTCATTTTATTACACAGAATATTGAAAAGATGTTTTCAAGGGTCAAAATTTGGTAAAATAATTTTACTGCTTTATCAAAGACATTTTCAGGTGAAACTGGCATGTCTTAAAATGTTAGTGCATGGTGGTGAAGAATACAAAGATTATGAGGATGGCTCTATGCCATCTGATGTCTGATTCATGCCAAGGCACCACTGCTTTGGTTCTGCTGGTACAAATTCAATATGGTGAAAAGCAAATACAGCTGACCTTGATCAACAGAGGTGTGAACTGTGGGGACCCACTTATGTGCTCATTTTCTTCTGCTTCTGCCACCCTGAGACAGCAAAACTAGCACACCCCTCCTCTTCAGCCTACTCAACGTTAAGACCATGAAGATAAAGACCTTCTCATGCTGATCCACAGTACCATTTAATGAATACTAAATATATTTTCCTTATCATTTTCTTAATAACATTTTCTTTTCTCTAGCTTACCTTACTGTAAGAATACAGCATGTAATACACAAAACATACCAAACGTGTTCATCGACTGTTACGGGTAAGGCTTCCTGTCAACAGCAGGCTGTTCACAGTGAAGTTTTGGGGCAATCAAACATTATATGCAGACTTTCAACTGCACAGGGGGAAGCACTCCTAACTCTCATGTTGTTCAAGGGTCACTGTAATGTCTTAGTATAGTTATAAGAGGTTTGACCTCGTAGACCCCCAAGAGAGTCTTGGGAAACCCAGAGCAAACCAGAATCCCAGAAACACACCCCAAGACCACAGCACATCTTCCTACCTCTGCCATCCCTTTGATTTTCTGCTCATGGAACTCCTGCTCTTGTTGCACAGCTGGAAGGAGAGCACGCAGGTCATAGGACCTACAATGTCGTCGCTCATTTTCAAGAAAGAACATCCTCTTTTCTATTTTTATGTCACCTAGAAGATATACAACAATGCAAAAGCATGTAGACAACTGTGTGTTAGGAATCTGGGCCAGCCATGTCCATTCTTCCCGGCCTCATCCTCCCTCTTCTCTCTGGCGGTACGTTTCATGACTTCTCTTTCATATTCTACCATTTGGGAGGACTGGGCTTCTTACCATTTGCCAACCTATCATCCATTTTTTGACCTTTCTGGTTCTTTCCCTCTGTTTATGCTCCATTGGAAGGCATCTCCTATTCTGTCACTAGTATACTATGTGATTATACCACAATTTATTATCTATTTCACTACTGAGGACATTTGGGTTTACTGTTTTGGGTTAATCTGAATAGTGCTGCTTATAGCCATTTGTTGGTGAATGTATGTCCGCAATTTAGCTGGGAATTGCCAGATCACGGGATAGGCTTACTTCCAGCTTTAGAAAATAATGCCAGTGTTCCAAAGTGGTTGTACCAGTTTACACCCTTCCTCCATCAGCAATGCATGTGAGTTCCAGTCTCTCCCATGTCCTTACAACACCTATCCTTGGTTTTTAATTTTAGCCATTCTGGTGGGTGCAAATGTGCCATATGTTTTTCAACCATTTTTATTTTGAAAGCATTCAAACATATAAGGGGCTGAAGGAATAGTACCTAGATTCACCACAATATATTACAACATAAGAATAAAAGAGAGTAGAATGACAAATATCAGACATATAATTGATCTGTTTAGGTTTTGTATTTCTAGATTCACCACAATATATTATAACATGAGAATAAAAGAGAGCAGAATGACAAATATCAGACATATAATTGATCTGTTTAGGTTCTATATATATATATATATATAT
>NW_016812201.1:0-2300 GCF_001698545.2 Rhinopithecus bieti | reverse complement strand
AAGTCTGGGTAGTTTTTACCTAACAACACAGCCAATTCTCATCAAACCTTGAAGACCAGTTTTTTCCCCAAGCTTAACAGCATACTCAAATACCTTCTCACACATGAGTTTTCTACCACACAAAATTTTCCTGCCATGGTTTATCTTAAGTAGGAAGAAGGAAGCCAACAAGTGCAGCCACTTTCTGAAAATTTTGATGTGCTGAGAAAATAGTTCCTGTCAGTCACTCCTTGGACTGGCCTGGCCAGATGCTGGGCAGACACTTGTAGCACCGCTTCCTTCACTGACTGTGAAGAAGAAAAGGTACCGTGTTGCAGCTACACACTGCCAGCAACACAGTTTGCATTACCTTGTTCTACTTGAAATCGATGTAAGAGTACTGGTTCATTTCTTTTCTCTTCCTTTTTCCACCGGTTTCTGGTGATAGCTCCTGCCATTTTTTAATGTCATCAGAAAAGGCCTAAAAATTGAGAAAGCGAGAGGTTACTTCTGTAAATGGAAAGTAAGAATACACGAGACAGGCAATCCCCAAATGCCATTTTAACACATCTTCAGCTTTCTTCCCAGCATGGTGAACAATAGATAGTGGCGGCTGGGTGCGGTGGCTCACGCCTGTAATCCCAAAACTTTGGGAGGCCAAGGCAGGTGGATCCTTTGAGGTCAGGAGTTCGAGACCAGCCTGGCCAACACGGTGAAACCCCATCTGTACTAAAAATAAAAAAATTAGCCAGGTATAGCGGCACACGCCTGCAATCCCAGCTACTCAGGAGGCTGAGGCAGGAGAATGGCTTGAACCCGGGAGGCGGAGGTTGCAGTGAGCCGAGACTGTACCACTGCAATCCAGCCTGGGTGAAAGAGTGAGACTATGTCTCAGAAAAAAGAAAAAAAAAGAATAGGCAGTGGTAAATAGGCAGAATTTATTTTCATTCTCTCTGACTTTCATAAACTGGTACAGTGGTGGAAACAAAACACTTACTGACAGATTAAAGAGTAGGGAAAAGAAAAACTGTTGGCAGGGTGCAGCGGCTCACACCTGTAATCCTAGCACTGTGGGAGGCTGAGGGGGATGGATCGCTTGAGCTTAGGAGTTCAAGGCTAGCCTGGGCAACATGGGGACACCCCATCTCTACTAAAAATATAAAAAGACAGCTGGTGGTCCACAGCTGTGGTCCCAGGTACTTAGAGGTTAAGGTAGGACAATCACTTGAGCCTGAGAGGCAGGGTTGCAGTGAGCCATGATTGCGCCACTGCACTCCATCCTGGGTAACACAGGAGACCCAGTCTCAAATAAAACAAAACTGTCCAAGCTGTCCTTGAATAAGTACAGGTTAAATCACACGACAATGGGCTGGTGAGTTCCATTCTGTAGGCAAATCTTCCATGTTGTTTCTCTGGTCAATGCTCCTCTTTACTTTCCCCTAACCTGCTTCCCCCACGCTCTTCTCTGCGTGTACCTATATCCACCCCACCCTTGGATAGGATGCTGAAGCATAAAATCCTTCCACTGGTGAGGATCCCTTTTCTTTCCTACCTTCAGCTTCTCCCTCTTAGATTTTCCTTATCAGGATTTAAATACATTCAAGTCAGGGCGGCTCATGCCCAGGGTGGCTCATGCTTGTAATCCCATCACTTTGGGAGGCTGAGGCAGGTGGATCACCTGAGGTCAGGAGTTTGAGACCAGCCTGGACAACATGGCAAAACCCTGTCTCTACTAAAAATACAAAAAAATTAGCTGGACGTGGTGGCATGCGCCTGTAATGCCAGCTACTTGGGAGGCTGAGGCAGGAGAATCGGTGAACCTGGTAAGCGGAGGTTGCATGAGCTGAGATCGTGCCATTGCACTCCAGCCTAGGCAACAGAGCGTGATTCTGTCTGGAAAAAAAAAAAAAGTGCTCAAGTCTTTGCCATCCTAAAAAAAGGAGGGAGAAGGGGTACCTGATTTGAACAGGAAGGAGGGGTATGTGAGGTAGGGCCATTCTGCCTGTAAGAGAAGAAGGAAGAGTGGGAGCCTTTCAGGAAGACTGGGTGGGACTCCTGAGTGTGGTAGGGGTAGGAGGCCCTGGGGCTCATGTCCTATGGCTATGTTGTTAGGGTGCAGGGCAGGCTGGGGTCCAAGCCTGGGCGGCATGAGAAGGGGGGTGGCTATAATGGCAGTGTTTATCTGAAACTCCTGCTGAAACTTAATCCCCAGTGTGGCAGTGTTGAGAAGGTGATCTCATCTCTCTTTCAATGCCAGCCCCTCTTTCTTCTTCCCCTCTTTGTAGAGAAACTTATCAAAGGAGCTGTTTATCTTCTGTTTT
>NW_016812200.1:0-1855 GCF_001698545.2 Rhinopithecus bieti | reverse complement strand
TCTACAAAAAAAAACGTTATTTATTTATTTATTATTTATTTAGAGACAGAGTCTTGCTCTGTCGCCCAGGCGGGAGTGCAGTGGCCAGATCTCAGCTCACTGCAAGCTCCGCCTCCCGGGTTTACGCCATTCTCCTGCCTCAGCCTCCCGAGTAGCTGGGACTACAGGTGCCCACCACCTCGCCCGGCTAGTTTTTTGTATTTTTTTAGTAGAGACGGGGTTTCACTGGGTTAACCAGGATGGTCTCGATCTCCTGACCTTGTGATCCGCCCGTCTCGGCCTCCCAAAGTGCTGGGATTACAGGCTTGAGCCACCGCACCCGGCGGGAGTGTCTATCTTAATCTTTAATTCATACTTAAAACAACTCTAATGTAGAGTGGCTAAATAATTAAGAAATACTGAAATTGTTAAGAAGTACCAAAGTAATATTTCTAGGTTCAAATCCTGGCTTTGCCATTTATTTTGTGACCTGAGACAAGTTACTTTACTTTCTCTGCCCTAGTTTCCTCATCTGTAAAACAAATAGTAATATATTGACTTCATAAGGCAGTATTGTTGTGAAAATTCAATAAAGAACCTAATACATAATCAATTTAAAAAGTAATCAATAAATACAGATTTCATATTATTTATTTCATATTAGTATTGGTCCCTTGCTCAAAAATGAGGAAATTAAGGTGGAAAATGGTCACTTTATTCACCAAAGTTATATATATAATAAGCTGTGAAGTCAGATTCTAGTTCTCTACTAAATCTTGACATTCTGGAGGAAAAAATATTTCATCACTGGAAGGCTATAGTTATTAAAATTGTATCAATGGCATTGAGATAGAAATTTAAGTATAACACTTGTTCTTTCTATTTAGCACTATAATAGCAAATTTTATTGAGGAAAAGATTAATGAAATTTCAAAATCAAGGCATCTTTCTTTGTTCAGATAGCCAAAGCACACAAGAACAAAATTTTTGGCAATTGTTCGTGTAGGTTAAGGTCTTTTTCCTTGTAATATTCTTTGCAATTACTCAGGCACTTTAGACAAAAGCCAATTTTATGGTAAACAACAATAAGCAGATGAAGTTCTTGTTTGGTCTGTAAAATATTTGTGGTTAGTATGAGAATAAAATCTTAAGAACAAATCTCAGTTATGAGACATTCGGGTTTTGGTATTAGTAAAGACTGCATGCCCTCCACATAGGTTTTGATGTTTAGCATAAGCCAAATATAATTTAAAACTTAAGTAACTTTTCTATCCAAACAATATGTTTCACTTAAATATTACTAATTAAAAGGAAAAATATAGGGAGGATTTTAGCGTGAGATTTTAAAGAAAATTAGCAAAGGATATACTGTCATAAATAGGATGATTTGACCTTTTACAAAGCAAAGTAAATTCATCCTTCCTCAGGGCTGTTTCATTATGTTATGACCAATGTTTAGTTTTGCTTGTTTCTGTGCTATGTGAGTTTAATGTTTGTTTTCTATCTATCACGATTTTCCTCTCCTCCCCATGATAAACTCTGCCTTCTGCTAATAGTTATCAGTTACAAAAAATTAACCAAGCTAACTTTTATGGCTTGTTTTCTCAGACTACAAACACGATGAATGAGATGCACCCCTGACCCCCTAACCTATCAAGTCATTCAGTGACTGGAATCTATGGAAAGGTCTGTTGTCCAGGCATTAAAAACTAAATGAAGAACTATCTCTAACCTATTATAATAGGACAGTGAATTATTCTATTGCTTAGAATGTGGGCTAACATTTAGTGTTTCTTTGTAAAGATAATTTTTGTAGTTATCTAAAATGAAAGACTTTTATAAGTTTGTATAAGGTTATATTTTCTTTTATTTTGGT